>NC_051178.1:95936427-96037856 GCF_013339695.2 Rhipicephalus sanguineus
CTTGGGGCTAATAGTGCAAACTCAATTTTGCCGTTTTACTAAGCAGTAAGCAGGTACTGTATACTCAGTGCGCGCCCACATAATTACATATTTATTTTCAAAATCGCCTTCGCAGACAATAAACTCAAGTGAAATATAAATGTGTAAACAGTAGCAGAAATAAAGCAGACAGTTCAAAGTAAGAATAAAGCAGAGAGCTTATTTTGGCAGCACGTTACGAGAGACATATTGCTGTGACCAGACCGAAAAAAAAAACAGTTCAGAGCCCTAGGTAATGTACGGGATGCAAGAGGACAACTAAGAAAGAACTTGTGCTAACAATCAAATTATGATTTAAAAAAATCTTTCAAGAAAGATAGCAGGAAGATAATAATAATAACTGTTAGGGTTTAACTTGCCAAAACCACGATGCGATTATGAGGGACGCCGTTGTGGAAGGCTCCGGAAATTTCGGCCACCTGGGGTTCTTTAACGTGCACCTAAATCGAAATACGTGGGCCTCAAGTATTTTCGCCTGCATCGAAAATGCGACCGCCGCGGCTGGGACTCGATCGACAGCAGGAAGAAAAAGTTGTGGTGCACAAAGATATCTTCTGCTAGGTAAACGCTTGCTCTATTAGATCTAGCATCGGTACTAGTGGTGCTATAGTTAGGATCCTATTTGCACATAAGTCAATCGCATGTAAGTCTAACTTACATCCACAAAATCCTTCAAATCGCTGGTGTGTAAACGCCACGAGACGCAAAGCGACCCTATGCTTCACAATTCGTAACGAAGCATCACGCAGGAGAGCGGCATCAAAATATGCGCGATAATCCCCGTATGCGTTGTGGTACGCGGCGCTGTACAGTGGATCAGGGTAAGTGTCATGGCACTGGCACATGTAAAAAGAAAAAAAATGAGAAAAAATCGAGGGCGTGAGCTTAACATAGACGTTCGCGCGCTTGTTCTGTCGAGACTGCGCGAACGCTGTCAGGTTACTCTGCTCAACCAAAACGGACGCGCACGTCTCATCGCCTGCCCTCACTGGTGGACTCTGCCAGAAAGATAGAATTATGTCACTGCCCTTAGTTTTATTCAGGTGGCTTTGTGGTAGCAGTACCAACTTGAGAAGCGGAATTGACACAGCGATTATTGTTTCGTACGGTGGTGTTCTTATAGGAGTATCTTGTATCTTAAGATACACGATACATTAATGAATGTATCGGAAATACAGATACTCATCTTGTGAGACATATCACGATACAGATACAAGATACCGAAAGTGTATCTAAGATGCATGTATCTTCGATACTGCCGAGCATTATATGCAGATATGCTATGAGTTTCTATTTACTAAGCAAAACTTTCGTAAATATCGTCTAAGCATTTTAGATCCTTCGAAAGGTAGGTGACGTTTCTAAAGCTGAATTACTTGGTATTGAAAATTCCATGCTTAATTTTTAAACTTCGCAATTTATAGAGATTTACTGTAACTCTTCTAATGTAGCAACTCGGTATTAGACCTTACGAGTTACAGTCACTGGTAGGTCTCTTCGTATACCTCCCATAGGGACGCGTAATTCAAACGTTCTGTGACGCTTGCGCCGAGAGCGCCAAGAAAGCCGTTGAGTTACGGCCCTGGCGAGTGGAAGCGCTGTAATGGCGGCGATGACGCAGCGGTTACGTAACGATTGCGTTTTTACGTCGTCGGGCAACAGTAACAACAGCCGCTCGCTTCTTCTCGCCCCCTCTTCCTCTCTCGCACTCCTCCTCGCGGCGTTTTCTTTTTTTTTTTTTTCGGGCGCGCTTGCTTTTTCTCCTCTCCCATGTCGGGTGCCGTTTTTTTTTTGCTTTCTTTCTTGGCGGCTCCTTTCTCTTCTTTCATGCCGCGCGCCGTTCTTTTTTTTTTTGTGTGCGTGGCGCGTTTCTTTTTTTTTTTTTTGCGTGCGCGCGTGCTGTGCTTGGTCGCGCATTTATGTTTTTCTGTCCGCTCGTGGTGCGCAGTGCGTTTGAATGCACGCAGCCTGCATGATCCAGAGCATAAGGGATGACTTCCACCCACAACATATCTGTGACTTCGTTTTATTGCTCCGTTTCCAAAACTCAAGATTTGCACATAATGGGGCACGATGCAAGTTCCGGAGAAGAAGAGAATTAAAGAATGCACAGTGTGTCCATGATTAAACAGCACAAAAGTTCATTGTAAAGTTCAGAAATTGGAAATTAAAAATCGAACACTGAAAATGCAGGCCCTTTAACGTATACACATATAAGTAACACGATGTGTTTAGTACAATACTGACCAAAGTGCACAAGAGCTGCTGATGTGACAGAGTCATGAAATTTAAAGAAATGTAGGCGAAATGTAAGTGCATGGCAAAAACAATAAAGATGCGCAAAATACCTAAATATGGAATAATATTGCAATGAACTACTTATTAACCACTGTACTAATACGAAACACCAAACAACTAGATATATATAAGCAGTACATCGCACTCTAAAGGGAAATACACATTATTTGGCACTTGACCACTACTTGACAGTTAGATGGCGGCAACGGCATGAAGGCGATGGTCCGTTTATGCAGCAGCACATATAACATTCGAAGAAACGCGTATTACCCAATGGCCAGGTGAAATAAGTCTACTACACAGCTTTTCTTTCACCGCGAATACAATGCATAGCTGTAAGATAACGTCACTGAAGTGAGAATGTCATGCCCTGTACAATGAGCACTTCATTGAGATAAACGCAAACAATAAAATTCTGCATATTGGACACTTGCAATACTCAAGGCTCACCAGAAAAAAACAACTCTCATGTCTACACATGAAGGTTCTTCGAACGGTTTTTCTATAGGTAATTACAGAGGTAATACATAAACACAAAGAGTACTTTTTCAGCTGTAAGTACATATAATGAACATAACATTCACGCACCGAAAGAAAGCACTGGGGGCAGAGTAGAAAGCTGGTGCACTTGAGGTTGCGGATCGAGACTTCGCAGAGAGCAGATTCTATAGTTATTAACCCTTCCTTGGGCAAACGCGTCACTTGTGGCCTTCTCCATAATTCAGAAAACGTTTACGTCCTGCAGAAAAGCAGTTGCAAACCGAATTCAAACGACAAAAATTACGCAGTCACATCACGCAAACGTAGTTTCGTCGTCTCGGTATAGTGCAAGTTGAGATACACAGACTCAGAAACGCGTATTTAAACGAAGGCGAGTGATAAACAGGCCAAAAAATGCAAAAAGCACTTCCAAGGAAGCAGTCATGTCAGAGACGCAGAAGTTAAACTATGAGTCTAAAGTGCTTTATTTTCGTTACTTCTTGGTACAACGATGCAAAATCGTGCTCTTCACGATTCAGTCACGTTTAAAAACAACTGTTGTCCAACTGCAATGAAGCTATATATGTGTGGCTGCGAACGCAAACCGCATACTCACCTATAGTTTTTTCGATCAGGGAAGAATCTTGCGGAACTCGGTCTTGAAGTATCCGTGCACCGCTGCATGATGTACGAATGGCGTGTGCCGTTAACCATCACGGCGGCAAGAGAGCACAACACGCAAACACCGCAAAAACTTCACACGCCGGCCAACGGTCGCTTCATGTAACGGAACATCACGAAACTTCACATCAAGGCCGGCGACTACGACGGGCTCCGATGTGGCGGCGGCGGAGCACGGCTGACCATAACGACCGCTCCAATAAGTCTCAAAAGCGAACAGTGATCCGCCAACCTCAACGAGAAACTTGCAGGTGTCCCCCAAGCATAGCCTGCCTGCACGGACAGCCTGGTGCCCGCGCTCAACGCTCGCTTCATGCTACAACGGAACTTTCGAGAAATTCAAAACTAGCGTTGCGGCGCGCGCGCGGCCTCGGCGGCCGGCGCGGGGCGCACGGCTTTGCCGGCACGGCGGCGGGCTGCCATTGGCTGCTTTCATTTTGACTCGCCATCGACTCGAGCGCCAATTTCGCCTTCAGTTATCGCACTTCTGGTTGGAAGCTCAGTTAGGCTCAGATTCAAGATGGTGGTGATGACGTAACGATGACGTAATTCTTTGGGACGCTTGAGCGGCAGTGTTTCCGACCGTTGTTACAGTATCCTAATACTTCTTTCTTTTTTTATTAACACGAAAGTGTTTTATTCCCGGGTCCACCACGGCTCCACTGACGCATTTCTGTCACTGATATGACGTTGTAAAATATAAGGACTAACATATGGCAAAGAAAAAACTATAAGAAAAAGTTCCGTCACCGGGAGTCGAACTTAGGACCTCTCGATCGCCAGCGCGCAGCGCGAAACCATTCCGCCACAGACGGCATGTTCTGTGCTACGCTAAAGGCGAGCTATTTATGTGCACCATTCGCCGGTGGCGGTACTCAGAGATCGGCGGTACAGCGTGTTTTCGTTATCACCAGCGAGATGGCGCGAAGGGCTCGAAGAGCGCGCTTTAAAAGTCGTCCCCCACGCGGATTAGCGCGCGCCTCGACAGGACGTGGTCGCTCATGCGGGCGCTTATCTCGTGATCTCGGTGGTTTGTACGTCTTGCGCTCCGCCTGAAAGTTTCCGTTGAGAGCACGAAGGTCACCTCGCTCACTGCAGCCGCCGCTTTTACGAAAGGAGCGCGCTATTCACACAGAAATAAGTTACAACTGTGACAGTTCGCGCTCATCCTGTGTATGTTCGTTCCGCGCGTCATTTCTGCTTGAGCAGCGCATTGCAAGTTTCGAGCGACTTGCCGTTCTTCGCGTAGCATTACAATTTGATGCTGTAGCATTAATTCCTTCGCGCTTGGGGCGAAAGAATGCACAACAAACGCTCAACTACGTCTGTGAAGACACGTTTCACTTTCGTGTTATACCAATTCCTATGACAGAGGGATCAGCCATGTTTTTTACAACAGAGCCGTTGGGGTCGAGGTTTGCCATGTGTCGTAGACAAAAAAATATCATCATCATGAAGTGGCACGCACCTAATCACCGGCCAAGCACGCTGTACAGATGGTTAGCAAGAGAAAATGCAACGTGCGGCCCCAAATCGATGTTTGCCGCCCGTCTATTCCCTTGTTACTTTTAGATGCGAGGCATCGTATGGCAGAGTTCGAACCGGTGGTGTGCGGCGTGACCACCCTTACTGCGCATGCGCAAACCCTCCCCTCCCCCTTACCCCCTCACCAGTACAGCTTCCTCTCCCCTTTCCCCCCTCCACTTCCCCACTCTCCCTTCTCCACTTCCTCTCTCCCCTCCCCACTTCCCCTCCCCCTCTGAAGCGCGTGCTCTACATGCCCAAACGCCGCTTCGCGTCGCCTCATGGTTCCCTTTAGCGGGAGATGGTGTGATTTTTTAACGCGACAGCGTGAAAGAGCTCGTTTCGCAGAAATCCCTGTGTCGGCGTCAGTGTCGGCTTCTTGGGTTATGAGCCAAAAACCAGCGTTGTCCGTGCCGTGACCAAAAAATCGAGAAAGATGCAAATAAAATAAATAATAAAATTATTTGGTTCGAGTGAGAATTGAACCCGGGCCTTCAGCGTGGCCAGCAGGTGTTCTACCATAGAGCCACCCATTCCTTGAAACAGCTTTAAAAAAAGAAAAAAAAAACTATATGAATGTCTTGTAGTGTGTGGGAGGAGTCTCCTTAACACCTAATATTGCGTGGCAGAAGCGTAGAATCGCTCCAGGTGTCTGGACGTGTGAGTTGTGACACGAGCGAGTGTTTTAAAGGCCCACCCATTGCAAAGCGCTAAGACATGTTTAATAATCATCATCATCAGCAAAGTGAGCAGCTGTGTAGTTTCGCGTGTTGCCTTACGGACGCGCAGTGGGCCTTTCGTTGATGGGCGAAAGGAAGAAATATGGGGTTGTGGGCACTGTGAAAGTGTACTTGCAGTAGTCATTCTAGGATAGTTTGAAGCGGCCAATGCTACGCGCAAATACGTTCGTTTACGGTTGAGGCATGCACTGAGAACTGAAGGCAGCAGTTGATGAGGCGATGCGCGCGGGGCCCGATCACGCCATCGCGTTCTACTCTTGAAGGCGGAGCTCAAGCGTCGTCCTAGTTTTGGAGGACCAGTGTAATGAGCAGTGGGATGTGCCCAATTTCAGTGGCACATACGTGCTTTAGGTATTTTACAGCAGACCTGTTATCGTCGAGGTTTGAGCGTGTCGTAGATTGATAGAAACACTAACAATGCCAAAGAGAGAAATATATAGAAAGGAAGAAAAGGAATACTGAAAAGTATAGAAGGCGAGAGAACGACTTCATAGAGAGAGACACAGGGAGATAAAGAAAGACATTGAAAGAAAGAGAAAGAGGGAAGAGTGAGAAATAAAGGGAATACAGAGAGAAAAGTATAGACAAACATAGAAATAGGCAGAGACTGAACAAAAGACAGAAAGCAGAGCAAGCATAGCCATTTATAGTATAGTATAGCAAGGGGTGGGAAAGAGAAATGTGAGAGGGTTAAAGGCAATCCAAGACAGGACCAGCTAGGTGTCCACCAGCTCTGCTGTGGCCCTGCCCTGAGCGACATAGTGCAATTTTGCGCAAGCGCACCGAATTCGACTTGAGTTTTCTTAGCGGTACCATAAAAGCATTTATGCATTTTACGTCTACTTCCACAGGGAAAACTGGATTTGGCTCCGACAGAGATGTAGTGTTCATAAAGGGCTCCTGAACCACCGCTCGGGCTGGGTGAAAGTTGAAAGAACGGATTCTATGAAAACAGAAAACAGTGCCGTGAACAGCTCAGTGAAATTTTGTAGTCGTGCGCGGCCCGTGGAGGTTTCAAGCGGAGCGCAATGTTGACAGTTTTCCAAATAACCGCTCTTGATACAGAGTCCCCAGCCTCACTCACATCGGCGGGAGGAGCGCCACTTCTATGTATCCAAACAGCAGGTTGCTGTTATTGGTTGATAGCTCACGTAGATCAAGAGTGGCGTTTGGATCGCAGGCGCTTCTTGCTACGGCGTGTCGGTACGTGCTAGCGCAGCGCTCTAGAGTGTGTCAAATTTGCACAATAGCACCACTAGCGCGCCAAGAATCACAAAGGGAGATCGCGTTTCATAACGCGCACCTAAAGTGACGACGTGAACTGACGTAACTTCTTTTCCTCTTGCCCTCCGTCCCAGCGTAGCTTCCAACGCGCTCGTGGACTCGAGTGAAAAGAGAAAGCGCGTAAAGACTGCGACAAATCCCAGTGAATCTCCTCGTTCAAAAAGTTTTCGGCAAACTATTCGTGAGGCAATAAAATTCGATAGAGGTAATTGCGTTACAGCAAGAGCTCGTTAATTCGACCCTGGTTAATTCGGAAAAGCGGATGATTCGGACGCGTTCTCAGATCCCGGCCAGCATATACATTGCTTAATGGCGTCAAACTCTCGCTAATTCCGTCGTATATGGCAGCACCCTCGTTAATTCGGACGATCCTGGAGCGCACCGAACGCGAAGCTGCACAAATGTGCCGCGCCAAAGAGCTAAAACGACAATCACGGCGCACCCAATTGAGGCGCTGCGCTCCGCATTGTCATCGCCATCATTTGCAACCATACGACAGCGACAGGAAAGCCAGAATAGCCAGCACGCTTCATATTTGTAGCGTCTACCACCGCGCATGACACGTCTTTGGACGCGGAGTAGTATCCATCTAAAATGGCGTTCTTTGCGACCATGATTTCAGCGGCTGCGGCAAACTTATTTCGTTTACCAGCGAAAAAAAGCTACCGTCACGTGCGCTTTGTGGCGGTGGTGGTGGCGGTACGTAATAAGGTAGGGGTGCAGAACACGTTTCTAGCTAATGAAGACACGGGGGTCTTTTGTGATGGCAGCGTTGTGAAGGAAGTCGCAGGATGACAAAATGGCGGCTTTTACGCTGCTCTTATACAAAATAATTACAGCAATTAGGCATTCAGCAAGAAAATGAAAGTGTGTTGATGTGATAGACATTTGTTTATTGTTTTCTTGATACGTTCGATGACTCGGAATACTGTTTATTCCAATATTTCTTCCGGTCCCGTGAAATCCGAATTAAAGAGCTCTTACTGTATAACATAGACAAGTGGTTCAGGGCTTCCTTAAAGAAACAACTAAAACATTGGCTCTTTAAATTCACCTGTTTATTAAGGGAATAAAATGGTGCGATAGCGTGTGATGACCTACATGTCCATGTCGCTACTTGAGCATGCTGGTGCTTCATTAGCGCGGTCAGCGTGACTCATAAGAGAACGGATAGCAGCAGCGATTAAATGCTCACCAATCAGCAATCAACAGAATGTCAACAATAGCACTGTGAGATCACAACGAACTCACTTTACGTATAATATCACGTCGTTGTGATGGTGTCGGATGGTAAACGTAGCCGGTAAAGATGTTACACTTTATTGAGTGAACTTGGGCCCAGTAAAAACAGCAACAATCAAAGTGGAACGAAAGCGGCAAGCGCACACGTCGGTCGTCGGTGATCTATTCAGTCGCAAAACACGTCGGCATTTATGCATGTGGCATCTAAAGTTCCAGCCTTATAGTTGGTGGCCGCGTTAATTACAGAATAAGCTGTGCTGCTCGCGTTGCGCGCTCAAGCTTATCAGAACAATCTAAAATAGTCGCGAATGTTCGACACTCTGGCGCGACGCGCGCAAGACAGTGCTCACACGCGTGTAGCGGGTTGTTTACATGAAAATAGAAAAAAAAAACGCGCGTCACAATATTTGCATATATCACTGCGAATACCCCAGGAAACGCATTCTCCACCATGTTCTGCGTGTGTGTCTCGGTTTCTTGCGGCCGTCCTTAGTTTTTACGGCAGCGAAATACTCATCTACATAACCCTTTACCTCTGGAACCTGCGAATTTTGTCAGTACGTATTTAATAGTGAATCTCCTAAAGGAATAGTTTTTTAACAATGTCGCACGGAGCAACGGGAAAACTCCAGCACGGATTCTTCTCTTAACCGACCACGTTTCTTCGCAATAATTATGAGGATTTAATGCGCGGTTTTCTAGCAGTTTTCTCAATTATTATTCTCAATACACCGCTACAGCCCTTGAAACATTGCTACGCCGTTATCACCGCACGGAATTGGTACACGGGACAAAAAGTAGCTGTTCATCTATGGTGAGACTTGTTGAAGACATTTTCTCTATTTGTTGATCAACTAACACTTGTAATAACTGTTGGGGTTTTACGTTCCAACACTACAATATGATTATGAGAGGCGCCGTGGTTAAGGGCTTCGGGAATTTCGAGAAGGCGGAGTTCTTTAACATCCACCTATATCTAGGCAGGCGGGCCTCTATCATTTCGCCTCCATCGAAATGCGGCCGCCGCGGCCGAGGCTTGATTCGGCGACCTTCGGGTCGGCAGTGAAACACCATAACCATTAGACTACCACGGCGGGTATTTGATGATCGTGTGCCCTAAAGAAAAGCCTGTTAACATGTTCATAAGGATAACTGTAGGTCATTGCATGTTGACTGCATCTGTGACCACAAGTTATTTGGTTGGTTGGTTGGTTTTTCCTAGAGGAATGGCACAACCCACCACGAGGGATCGGCCACGAATCGTGCGGCAGTACGATTTGCGAATGAAAAAAAAAAGGATTTTTGCTTTGTATTTGTTGTGTCGTGTCCACTTCTCGTCTTCGTCTGTGTTTTTCGCGCGGTTAGCCATGAATATTTTTGTATTTACTGCCGATTGATGCAGTGTATAGGCGAGCTTTGTTTAATTTATTGGAGAAATTATCATGCGTCCTAAGAAGATACAAGCCTCATAATATTATCATAGGATTGGGACGAAAAACCCCCCATAATATTGAGGAGTGCGGCGTTAACAAAGCTGAATCGATAGAAAGTACACCTGTACATTTAATTTGCCGTATCATTGCGTATTGCTACCTTCCTATCCTTGAATTTGCATTAGCCAGAACGTTTATTTTATGAAACTACTACACTCCTTTAGTTATTCAGGCAACGTCGTTTATATGCTTTTACTTATGAGACATTAGGCATTGAATCTTTGATTGAAAAACGTAATACAAATAATTTTTACGGACGGCATGTGTTCTGCATGCAGTTCCTTTTCATTACTTGCAGTTAGCGTTGTTTCCATTGAAACTACTATTTACCCAGGTATCGCATATAGAGATAATGCTGCACTGTAATGCGCTCACTCAGGAGTTTTCTTTCAGATGTCGTTCCGTCTTATGGTTCTACTCTTGAACCTCACCTTGAGATTCGTCTTGATTACGCGGTCAAAGTCCTCTTCGCTCGAGTCAGCGATCGAAGCGAAGGCAGTGCCGATGCCGGCATTGTTGATAACTATGCTGACCGGTGTGCCGCCACTCTGTTCACGAACAACTTCGAACAACCTTTCGACGGACGCCGACTCGCCCACGTCCACTTCCACAGCGAGGTGACCCTGATCTCCTGCGACCAAAGTTTCCATGGCGCTTACTTTTACACTGTACTCAATTTCTTTGTCCCTACAAACACATTTGATCAAAATAGATGCGCATATTAAATCGGCATTCATTACGCAACTGAATACACTTTACTATACGGGCTCCGATAGAGTAAGGCGCATAATTATCTCTATCAGGGGAAGCCACCAAAGTACCTAAAACACTCCATTCTCGGAAAAATAATGCAGCCATACACTGAAAAAGGAGCTGCAGCCATCAAACTCTTTCCTAAATTTAATACAACGCATGTATTGTCTTTATCAGAGACCACTCTGCGGTATTGATGAAGTTTATTCCATTTAAAAGGAAAAGTTAAAATACAGTGTCACTGCCAGTGCTACATTGGTTTTGCTGAAACTGCCCATATTCCAATGGTGTCGAAAACTGCAGAGTTTAAAACGAACACCTGGTAAGTTCACAACTCTACAACTACGTATTAACAGACTGCATCTCATATGCATTTTCGTTTTCTTAAATGTACATGCTATTGAATCTAGAAAGTACAAAAATGGGGTGTTACACAATGCTCTGAAACTTTCCTCGCACTCGTGTCAGCTCATATATCAAATACAGTGTAACGTTGTAGCCCTCACAGGCAAGAGGTAAACTGAATATGAAATATTCCCGCTTCAAGATTCTATTAGAGATGCAGTTTAGAGTACCGTAATACGTGCTGTTGATGCAGAGTAGCAAGTCTCTAATCTTGGTGCTTCCATATTTGTAAAAAAAAACATGGCTGATCCCTCCGTCATAGGAATCGGTATAACACGAAAGTGAAACGTGTCTTCACAGAAGTAGTGCTTATGATATATGAGAGCTTGTACAATGTCTATTCGTGTTTGGCAGCTATAGCACCGTTTGACGTGGATGCACCCATGTTGACATCATGTCTCTATCGCGACGACTAACGCCCATGATCATGATTAAACCGTCGTGGTAGCTGATGGTGTGAACATATTCGCCTTTTCGGTTGGTTTCAATATTGCGATAGAAGCAGCACGTGTTGCACCCAAGAAACTTCCGGTCACTCCAATTATCACACTCTAAAGCCGAAGCAGAAAGCGGATTTTTTATGTAGTGCCAGAATAAGGAAAGACTCTTTTTCCGCTTTCAGATAAAAGGAAGGCGCTTTAAGTGAAGCCCTAACTCTTGTAATGTTGCGTGTGCAGCTTAGAGGAATATTTATTTTAAAAATTTGGCCATACACAGGGAGAAAAGTGTTGAAAATGTGCGGGCTACTCGCAAAGGCTTTTGTTCCCCGCCAATGATACTAGGCAACACCGGCGCACAAAACCAGAAGCCGTCCAGCAGCTGTGTTTGTAAACAGCGAAAGGGTCTATATTTGGACAGAGCGAATCGTGAATCCCGCGTAAGGATGATATCAACAAGCTCATAATCAACACTGGTACCCGGTATGCACTTCTTCAAAGCGTCGTCTATTAAGGAGAGAAACGGCACGGTGTGCGCTTTCTAGTAATGGGTAGCCGACGCCTGTGCTCATGCATACATAACACACACTGCACTTCAGCAACGCGGGAGGTAGAGGTTCGTAGCCTGAGCCGCAAACGCGTGCGTCCCGCTGGCCTCTGTCTCGCAGGCGCTGCTCTCGCTTCACCAAGGCACGACATTCGCCCGTCGAAATCGCGTCCTTTCTGCAACGCATATTGCAGCAGTTTTGTTAGTCGGTGCTCTCGCAATTGAAGCAGTCGGCGGCAGAGAAATCCCGTTCGTGCACGTGGAAGCTGCACTACTCCGATGAGCCGACGCACGCTAACACGAATCCAAAGGCAAAGAACGTAACTGCGTCAAGGGTGCCTCGGCGACGCCAGCGCGGCCAGTCTACCTCTCTGGTATCGAGACGCTTTAACCATGACCTCCGATATCACGTGCAATCTCGGAGTAAGCGCTAGTAAGTGTCGATCGTGAAGCATTACTTCTTTTCACCTCTCACAGACGGCGGCACCGCCCCGCTCCGCCCGCCGCGAAAGAGAAGGTGTGAAAGATATAAGGCGCGTTCGCGCCGTGCCTAGCATCTCCCGAGTTGGCTTAGTCGGTAGAGCGTCGGGCGCTTGCCGTCGCGGCCGCAACGTCGTGGGTTCGATTCCCAGCGGGGTATCTTTTTCTTGGTTTTTTTCTTTCTCACCCGTTGGCGTCCATTTTATCAACGTCATATCCGTGACGGATGTACTTGGTGGACCCCGGCATAAAACACTTTCGTGTTAAAAAAAGTCGTATAAATGATGGCATGTCGCAATTACGCTTCCGACAGTCGTTATATTGTGCCTCTAGCTCTAAAGCGCATCATTAGAACCAGCCCAGAGGCTGCCCCTCAAAAGCGCTTGCGCATTTTGCGTATATTTTGATCGACGGCATCAGTGGTAGCTTCCCTCTAAAGCTCCTTTGTAAGTGTTACCTTTTGTCCCATTCACAATAATAATAATAATAACAATAATAATAATAATAATAATAATAATAATAATAATAATAATAATAATAGTAATTGCTGGGCAATAACGTCTCAAAACCACGATTTCATTATGAGAGACGCCGTAGTGGAGGGCTCCGGAAATTTGGACCATCTGGTGTTCTCTAACGTGCACCTAAATCTAAGCACACGGGCCTCAAGCATTTTCGCCTCCATCGAAAATTCGGCCGCCGCGGCCGTGATTCGATCCCGCGACCTGCGGGTCAGCAGTCGAGCACCATAACTACTAGATCACCATGGAAGGTCCACATTCACTATAGATTGAACGTACCCTTAACGTGACTTCCAGACAGGCCAAGCTCTGATTTCTTCGAAAACAAAAAAAAAGAGATCCCGTGGACGCAATGCAAAAAAAAATATAAAGCAACATCTTTAGCAGTGCTATTATACCGGCCAATTAGGCTTATATTTTGAGAAATGCGTACTGAAATACTGCCATTGCAATCACTGCTGAATTTCGCATTCTCGAGTACTGCGCCTATATTCCGCAGCTTACCTGAGATGCTTAGCTCTCAAAACTGGCACGAGACACATCTGTTCTAAAGAATTATTTTGGTTTAGTACTACAGTCGAAACCCGCGATAACGAAATCCCGAGGGAACGAAATTCTAACCGCAACGAAATATTTTCGGAGCACCTGCGAACGCCCATAGGACTCAATGCATTTCGTAACTCGCGACTACGAAATATATTCATACCGCAGTCCCTCATTAACGAAATTTTTGAAACGCGAGTGCGCAAATAGTGTACTCTCGCAACATTACCTACATTAGAAAACTGCTGAAATGTATTAATGCTACACTTAAATTTTGCAAAACTATCGCTACAGCGATAGCTTCAAAGCCAATAGCTATCGTCTACAGCGATAGCGACAAAGCCAAGCACAGCGAAGCTGCGCTTGGCCTTGACGGCTTTGCGCGCACATGGTCGCGTGTGTGGAGCCATTTGTGCAGTGTTTGCTTGGTCGCTTGGTGGCTTGGTGCAATTCCCGATGGCCGCAGCGTCCATGAGTTCGTTTGCTCGGACGAAGGCGTCGTCGCGCGCGAGGAAGTGACTGATGGAGCCATCGTCAGTAGCGTGTGCGAGGCGGGCGATCCCGATGAGCAACGACCGGAGCAGCCAGAGAGAACAACAAGCCCGCAGGATGTGCTCAATGTGTTCGACACAATTCGCTCGTTTCTCGGCGAGCACGACGACGACGTGGCGATGGACCATTTCTGACAGTGTGAGTCGAGAGGCATGAAACTGCTGCATGGTAAGGCCCGCCAAAGCAAACTTACTGACTTTTGGAAATAAAATGTGTTTTTTGTAAATTCCATGTCTTTTCTGCCGCATTCTCGCGCCAACGAAATTCCCGCAAGAGCGAAATTTTGCGATTTCCCCGCCGATATCGTTATTGCGGGTTTCAACTGTAGCTGATTTTATTTGTGCGGTTACAAGATGCGCCTAAAGAGAACTTTTGCAAGCGTTAGTTAACAAAATATTAGGAAGAGCGCTTGAGAAATGTTGTTTGTTGGGCCGCTTGCAATAGCATAACGTATTTTTGCACGCGCATGAAAAACAATGAAACAGAGAGGCACACTTTTGCGTAAAGTGTAGTTTGTGGCGCGACCATTTGTGCTTTTCTATGCGCCTCAATCTGCCGTTGTTTCTGAAGCCCGTCCAAATAATACAGTTAGGAAGAAAATGCGCCAAATATAAGTGGTAACGGTGGTAGCACAAAATGTAATAGTGGTCAGCGTTCTCAGTTGCATATTATTGGGCGGTTTTTATTGACGTCAGACCCTGGAGTTTCGCATACGCGTAGTGCCACCCGTCGGAGGAGTATTCGGTAGTACAAAGTCCGACTCCCTTGCATAGTTTGCTGTGCAACCAGGTGCAACTAGCGAGCTCAAAACAACGATTGAGCTAAATGTTGAGCGCATTTAACACCCGGAAAAAGAGCTATGAATTTCTATCTGCTAGTCATACGCGCCACCGAACCGCCATGAAGTGCTTATTGGATCACTCGCCAGAACGACGGAGAAAACAAGTGTAGACGCTACAGCTCCGCGCGCTACGAAGAAACGCCGCAATCCACGCTACTGTTGCGTTGTGAATTGCCACATACATAAAGGACTGAGCAATAACGTTCAGTTTTGCCGATTTACATAGTTGTCGTACAAAGCAGAACTCCGAGTGCGCGATACGGGTCGTTGAAAGCGTTTTGGGTAAGCGAATTACTCACGTTCTCCACAGCCAGTTGCATGAGGAAGTGCGATAATGTGGGTCTGCTGTTATTGTTTTAAGTAGCCCTGACGGAGAACCTTGACTATGAAGCTCAGCAGAGCATCTGATCGCGGTGCGCGCCGTAACACGGAGTGAGCAGCTAGATGCAGACTGAAAATGCGCGCGATAAACATCTCCCACATCGCGACCTCCCCTAAACTCAACTGGTCGTCACTACAAAGCCTCGCGCACGTACTTTTTGAAGGCTCTAAGCTCAGGCTTTAACTAGCAAATGCTAACACGTGCGTCATACAAGTAAATCGCAGAGTGTTGGTTGTGACCACCTTCGGGCTTGTTTTGCCTGTAGGCCTCCGCGATTGCCGTAACTATCTCGGAGGCCACGGTTTTGCCTTTGGTTGTACCCCGCGAAAGTGGACACGCGCGTATCCACATTTGCAGAATATACAAAAGGAACACAACCGTCAACAGTACATTCGAGGAAGCATTATAAGATAGTCCAACGCACGGGAAGCGAGAGATGAAGAGAGAATGCAACTGAAAAGGCGAATATCACCGGGGCCATTCGTCCCTGATAAAGTGATCCTTGTACCACTGATCGTAAGAGACACAACTAAATTGATTGTGTATGTAATTCATAGCTTTAACATTATGTATATACCCAGATTTAACGCATTTGAGTGTTACATAACGGACGTTTGAGTGCTAGCGTGCCTCGAACTCGATGTCATGCGATGTTCACTTGTCTTGCGAGTTGCAGCGCGCCGAAATAACTGAAACATCATTTGCGTTGTACCCGCAGTTCACTTTGATAGGCTTCCTATTTTATGAAGCGTGGATTGGTGGAAGAAGCTTTCCAGGTCCTCGATTTTCAGGAACCCATTTTCAGGAAACCCTCTAAACATTGGTGCACGTTTAGCCGAGAGGCAACAAAACATCTGATAGCGCTCTTTCTCTATGTCTCCCGAGGACAGTACGATAGCGTGCGAAACGCATTTTCCGAGAAGCTCCTAATCATAGGAATACACAGGAAACAATGTTTCGCGTAAGTGGCTTTGAAAGAAAGTAAAATACATGGCGCGACGATACGAACCCGGCAGGGACCTTGAGACCCTTTTCGCTGCTTCTACATTGATGTCCGCCACCACGACCCGGGCGCCTTTCTCGGCCAGCACGTGACAGATGGCTTCGCCGATGCCGCTGCCTCCGCCGGTCACAACTGCAATGCGTCCGGAGAACTCTTTCTCTGCCGACATGTCAACGTGCCGGCCTCCAGGCAGCGTCAACTTCACTAACAGCGAGCGTCGAGCGATGACCCTCGTCAGGCGGACTGGCCCGTGGTCTGCAGGCGCACCGCTCGTATCGCTGCGATAACACACGCCTCTCGTCGGCGATTTCACCTTGCCTAGTTCACGGCCAAAGAGCAGCCGTGTAGTTTTCCTTTCCGCGCTCGTTGCGGGATGCCTCGTTTTCATACCCTCTCTCCCACAGTAAACGTGTGGCCCTTACTCTCGATTACGCAGTTCAGCTGTGTCGTCCGTCTGGGTCGTTGCGCAATAAGCGCTCACGACAAAACCAGTTTCTTTCCCCCTCCTCGGCGATAGACAAAATGACCGTTTCTATCGAAAGACGCTGACAACATGCAGTCGTTTTCTTCTGGCCCCGTTCACGCGGCTTTTATTTCCGGCCAAAATATGCGGCTAATGTGACCAAGAACGCATCAATGAAAGCATGAATGTGCTTGCGCGGAAAGTAATGCCGCAGAGTGCTGACGTCCTATAGTTATTTGGAAATTGACCGAGGCGTATCTACCGAGGCCCACGAATGGGTACGCTGCGGCATCGAGCAATTTATCAAGAGGCCGGGACTTCACTTTGCTGTAGTACCACATTTTCTTGCTGTCGACCACTCTACCACAACATGATGGCTACGATAATGCGGATGATAATAATGTTAAACAAGACAAGAACTACAAAATGCGATGATATCTTGAGGTGTAGACAACCGAATATGACCGAATTTGGTCCCAGCTTGCCGAACAAGGTAAAAAAAATTGATCCCTGAATAGGATTTGCTTGTTTTTGCAATAAGATGGATTTGGTAGCTATGGCTTGGGAGCTATAAGGTGTTGCGCTGCTGAGTCGACGGCGCGGGTTTCAAATCTCAGCCAAGGCGGTTGAGTTCATAAGGGGTATAAATGCAAGAACTTCCAGCTACAAAAAAATAGATGCTAGCTAAGCAACGCCACCTTATGTCAACTGTTCCAGAGTCCAACACCATGGCGCGCCTGATAATGAAATTGTGCTTTGGCTCGAAAGACTCGTCGATTATATAAGGTTGCCATCGCTTATCAGTCGTCCACAAATCATATCCCATGCTGTTTAGATAAGACACAAACAAAAAAAAAACACTTAGGGTCTCCGTCATCCTCCGGATTTTCTTCAATAATATGTTCATTACATAGTGAAAGCTCGATGCGGTGCAGAAGGCAACGATAATGCGCTCGCTAACTAGTACGTTGCATCGCCGTACAAGTTCTAAATGGCGCGCAAGCATTTTAAGCTTATAATCGCTTTATCTGCCTCGAAGCGAGAAGCGTGTTCCTTAACAGAAAGAAATGCGCAGGACTCAAAATTTAAAACCCAGAATGAACAAAAGGCCGTTAGGCTAAGAGTTGGGAAAATCTTCTGAATGCTCAAGAAAACTGTAATGGCGAGGCAACTCCTGCCTGTATATTTTTTATCGGTGAAATGAAATGGTCGAAACCATTGGCAAATAATAATATAACCATTTAGTTGTGCCTTTTCTATATATGATTATATATTGTCGCGACGTCAAGACAGAGGTCATAATACAAAGACCAAGAGAACAGCAGCAGGTCGGTCTTTTTAATACCACGTGCCAGTTGTTCTTCTTGCGGCTTTGTGCCTTCTGTATAAAGATAAAGCATATGCGCATTTGCGTTGTCGTTTTTCTCGTAGGACGCACGTGGCAATATATATATATATACATATATATATATATATATATATATATATATATATATATATATATATATATTATATATATATATATATATATATATATATATATAGAGAGAGAGAGAGAGAGAGAGAGAGAGAGAAAGAGATAGGGACAAAAGACAGAACGAAGGAAAGTATAATCCACTGCACGAATAGCGGTGCCGCTTCATTTGCGTTTTGGGACAATGAGATAGAATGAACGTTCAAGGATCCCGTTCCGTAACGTGGACACGTGCTTTGGAATAGCCTAGGTGTCTCCTCAGAGGAAGGAAAGGCCAGTCAGCTGTACACTGCGAATGCAATAACTGTTTTTATTACGGTATTATCGCTGGCGAATTCGGGGACATCTTGCATATTCTGCGAGTGCAGCTCAAATCCCCGCATGTGCGCCTATTGCAGTAACAACAAACATGCTGTTCAAACGTGAACGTCGTTCGTGTTTTTCGATACCCAGTGAATGAAAGAGGCAGCAGGCATGAAATGACGTATGCGAAGGAACGCAGTCACATCGACGGAATGAAGTGATGACTACGGTGTGATTAGGAGAGGGTAACGCGTTTACCACGACCGGTTGAATACGCTGGCGCAGTTAAGGTGACACGGCAAAAAAATAGCATCCCAAGAGAGAAAGCGAGAGAAAAATAACTTTATTCACGGCACAACGAGTTTGTTGAAGTTAGCTTGCCCGTGGTTCGAAGTGTGGTGGCCAGTAGCTAGCCACGACCGTTTCGTCCCAGTTAATCACGTCTGCCTGAATGCGGTAGTCAGTTGCCGACAGGAGTGACTCCCACGCCTCGAAGGATGAAGCTGGCAGTATTGTCTTAGGTCGTGGCTTCCCCTTGCATTCCCAAAGAATGGATCGCCACGAACGCTCAAATATGACGAGGCCTTGACTAGAGATTAGGTTGGCGATCACCTATGCCAGGTATCGCTTTTGTGTTGTGCAGTGTTCTTCTTTGATGATGTTCAATACAGCGCTCATTGTGCAAGACTGCAGCTTTCATTCAAATATGAAGGAGACAGCGAAAGAAAGGTCTTTAAGATAGATATAGTTTTGCGTGGGTTCGTTAAGGTTGATTTCACTTTCTTTTTATCATTTACCTTGCGACTAGGCGATTAAGTAGCGAGCTTAGTACTTGTAGAAAAAGCTCAAAAAACAACACAATAATGGTGAATATTTTTGCATACCTAACAATCGCTTAAGAATATGGCCCCGCAAAAGCAGATGAATCGCATTTTATGTTATATGGACATGTCTATCTGCTATTACTAAGAAGCATGCCTTTGGTATGTTCATATTTTAAAATTACCACACAAATGGTACGGTAATAATAGCATAAGCTTTGTCTTTTTCTCGTATTGGAATCCAACAACTGAGTGCCTGAGTGTGCGTATAACTGAATTTACTTTATATTTCCCTATGTGTGCTTTCGTGAACGCGAAATAAATGGACGCTTTGCTGTTTATAATATGAACCAATATGATGCACTCTGCCACGGCGTGTACTAGCCACGCAAGTAAACTATATTCAATCATGAGTGGGAGCACAATTGTTTCTTATCAAAAGTGAACGTAGGGCGTTTTTTTTACCCTGAAATTGTCACAATGCGCCTTACGCAGCTTGTGCACAAGCTTGATTTACTCTGCAATATCGTTACTGTTCGTGAAAAGCAATCTAGAAGAAGCCGGTCTTCCGGCTATTGTAAGTAAAAACTTTACCTTCTTTTAGCCTTTGAGCTCTTTAGCTATGTCGGTGTAACAGCTGCACAAATCACTTTGGCAACAAAATCGCTCCCTCTGAAGAGAGAACTGAATAATGCGCATACTTTGGAATAGGAACGGTTACTGGTTAAGCAAAACTTACTCGCAGGATTCATCAAAATGCGCCACTTCTTCGAAGAAAAATCGGACTTCACGGTTTTTACATCCACTATAACAACACAAAGTTCAATGAGAGACGCCGCAGTTTTAATGCTCCGAGCAACATCAAACTTTGTATTTCACGGCGTCCCAAGTGCTTGGTAAATAGGCGTCCTTTTTCACAATCTACGCCCATTGCAATGAGGCCCTGGCTTCCAATTAGCGATCTTCATCATAAAAGCTTTTTCCTAGACACTCTTTCTCCATGAAAGCAATAATTGTAGTAATAAAGATAACTGGAAATATGCATTTCAGAAGGCATCATCGCAAATTGCAATGGCAACGAAAAGAACGATCGATACTGTATATCGCAATAAAAAAAAGAGGCGGGAGAGTGGGCTACACCTAAACTAAGACGTGTAAAACTTAAATTTACTGCCATAAATGTGGTTCAAAAAATCATATATCTTTGCGTAACTATCGTTAGGAAAGTTCAAAATTGCGTGCAATTCTTGTGTACTTTTTAATATTACCAAGCGTCCTGCATTGTTAGAGATTATTACGAGACGCACAAGCAAATACGGCACCTGTACACCACAAGGCAGATATTCCCAGTGCCTCTACCACGCTAACTATGTCAGTTGCAGGTCGTCAAGGCCCCAGTAGCCCTCGGCACTGAAGCATGGGGCAGACGGCATGTTGGAAGAACGTTATAGGGTCAGCGCAGGTCTGGAGTTGAGCTCTATAGTTGGGTAAGCGGGAGGCCGCATACGTGAAGAGCCTCTGCATTTTAACGCATCATCGGCTGTGCAACCCATTAAATGAGCAATCAAGAAAATTGGCAAACATGCGCAAAAAAAAAGAAATGAAGGCAGCTTCGCACTAGGGATGCCAAGCCTGAAGGAAGTGCGGACCTGAGCAGCCTTCTTTCTATTATTTCTCTCTTTCTTTCTTCCTGTTTCTTTGTGTGTTCCTCGTATCTCTGTTTTTTTCTCTCTTCTTGTGACTACTTCTATTTCTTTTTTTCTCTCTCTTTTCTTTCTATTTATTTCTCTTTCTATCTTCCCCTCTCTTTCTCTCCTATCTTTGCCTCTGTCTCTCTCTCGCTATTTCTCGCTTGCTGCCTCTTTTTTTCTATGGTTTTCTCTCTTTCCGCATTTCTTTATTTCTCTTTGATTATCTCTCGTTCTCTCTTTCTCTTTCAGCATTTCTTTTTCTCTATTTTTTTATTTCTCATTCATTAGAAGCTATGCTTTACTCCCTTGCCTCCTCCTCACTCTCACATCTCTCCTCACCTTCATTTTCCTTTGCCACCCGTATTGCTGTACGATACTACGCAAGGCTATTCTATATTCTGTCAGCGTGCCTGGATAGCCGAATGGTTAAGGCTCTCGCCTTCGGATTGTTGGTACGCGGGTTCGAATCCCGCCACCTCATGAAGAACTTTTCTTCGCCCCGATTTTCTCTTTCTTTACATCTTTCTTTCTTTCTTTCTTTCTTTCCGCTCTTCTGTACTCGTTCTGTCCCATCACCCATCAGGGCTATTACAAGCCACGCCGGAGAAATCGGCGCACTTGTTTTGAAGCGAACAGAAGATGAAGAAGAGGATTGAGAGGAAGAATAGGACGAAGAGGGCGAGTGCCAATTATTGATGATGATAGTTTCTTTTCCCACTATCCGGCGCAACGAATACATTTAAGAGCACCGCTCTTAAAAAGCACCCTGTCTTAAAAAAAGCGCCCTGTTTTGTCAGTGCTTCCAGTTTGCGCGTACATGTGTGTCTGTGCATGAGTACGTGCTTATTTGCGTAATCTCGTATGTTACCATGGAGGTCGTGAACTCTCAGCGCGATCACAGCTGTAATAAATGTGGAAAATCTTACTGACAGTCTCGGCTAATTGTCATGTGCTTTACTGAGTGTCCAAACGGCAAAAAAATGGCATGGTCAGGCATATAAAATTACGTGTTGTACATTATGCGTACAGCAAATTTTTCCAGGCGAGCGAGAAGTAGTCCTAAAATATTTATATAAACGAAATTTTCTCTTGTTTATGGCTTCACGCAGGTGTCGTGACCACCAGCCGCAATATGGCCGCTTCTCAATCAGTGTCGCTTTTCCTTTGTCTGCTTGTATGCACTCAATGTTATTAAAATAAAGGAGCTAATAGGTTCGACCATTGCTTCCATACAATGACTTCCATGCATTAACTTGTTTTAATATTGAAGCAAGAAAGATCACCTCTCTTCCACATGCTTACAAAAACAGACTCTGCGCCGTTTTCCTCATATTCCTTACCACGGGATCGTGAAGTCCACAATCTCTTCATTGCTTTTTTTTCGACCATTTAAATACGCAATCTCCTATCTATATGATGTCGTTTAACAAGCGGCCACTATCACTAATACTGATTTAGTCATATCACGCGCTACATATATTCATATAACACGTATATGTATATGCACACCTTCTGGCTTTCTTTTTAAAAATAGGGATTAAGCAACAGTTAAAAGAAATAATACTTCTAAACTATGTTGGAGGCTACATGACCGTACTAATGTAGCAGTAACCAAAGGGATGCCGCAAAGAACATGTTGATGTGCATTTTTCTGTGAACGGCTTTCGCCCAAATTAATAGTGCGATCCCTCAGACGCCGACTGCGGCCTTTAGGTAGGAGGTATGATGAATAATTATGATTAACGAATGCGGACAAGCACTTGCAATTCGCTCTCGACAGTATTATACACCTTGTGTCTTCAGCAGCCTATAACGTGTGTCTTTTTTTCTATATCTTTAAGCAGTTCTGCCTCCAAAAGTTTCGATTATTATTAACGCGACAGCGTTAAAGAGCTCGCTTCGCTCCGGTGTCGGAGTCGGCGTCGGTGTCGTTGGTTGTGAGCGAAAAAGCAGCGTTCTCCGTGAGCGAAAAATTGCAATAGATGCAAGTAAATAAAAATTATTAAAATATTCGGACCCAGTGGGAATCAAACGCAGCTTTCTGCGGGGCAAGCAACTGTTCAGCCACAGAGCCAAGCCCGTGCTCCGAATTCCTTTGGAACAGAAACACTGTATGAATGTTAAGCAGTGCAGGGAGTGTCATGAACACATGTAATATCGCGTGGCAGACGCTTAGAATTTCACGTCACAACATATGAGTAGCACAACGTATGTTACCATGGTTTAAAGTTCTATCCTTGACAAAGCGCTCAAGAATAAGTAATTATCATCATCAGCAGCAGCATCAACGCAATGGCCAGATGCGAAGGTGTGCGTGTTGTCCTACGGATGCGTTGTGAGTACTTTGGTAATTGGCAAAAAAAAAATTTGCAGATTCCATGTATTGTAGGAATTGATGTTACGCGAAGCATGCGCGGGGTGGTGGTGACTGTGGCGTAATTTTTCACATCGAGTGAAACGTTACGGAATGACGCTAGAGAAATATGGAAGTGATAACCGCACACTCATATGTTGAAGAGTCGCATATCCATTATATAACCAGTTGTTTACAATTGCGTAACGCTGGCAATAGCAACATGAGTGTTAGCTACACCAGACACTGTAAGCTGATATGCAGTGCTTATATTGCAGCAAGATGGCAAGTTGGGCCAGTTGGATTACGTTCATAATTGAAAATTTTGTTGAAAATTTTGTTATTCTTCAATACTGGACAGCGCGAATCCGAAAAGGACAAAGAAGGAACACAGATGCTTAGGACAGGCGTTACTCGCAACTAAGCTTTCCCTAGATACATACACAGCCGAGTGGCACGAGCAGGCGCACTGCACGTAAGTTACAGTCACAATTACAGTTGTTATGCTTATACTTGCCCGTTATGAAGGAGAGCGCACGCACGTTTCACGAACCCGTGTGTATGTGTAGAAGGGGTTCTTGACAGTTCTTGAACAACGTCACCATCACCGTGATCAGTGAGCACAAGCAGCTGTACCGAACTTGTTAATCGGATCCGTTCTTGATCGCGGCTATGAGGGGTCTAAGTGTAGTGAAGTGCGAGGTATAGTGCAGCTGGTGGAAATTCTGGACGCCTCTAACGATGAAATGATCTATGATGACGCCTGTCCTCGACGTGGCAGCGAGGTCTTTTGATGCCTTCTCCACATCCAATCCGTCTTTCACGCAGTATAAGGACCAAGCGTTGTTGGGTCTTGATAAATCAATGTTGAAGTCAGCGGTAATGTTTAGAGGCCTGGTTCTCTCAGCGTAGTTATTGTAGGAAACATTTACGCCGGTTTTTGCGTAATCCACGTAGTCCACGTTGCTGACCACGTGGAGTGGACGGTAGGTGAGCGTCTTCAAGGGGTGTTCTTTCATGAGTTTCCTAACTTTCCTTGCGTCCGCCGCGGTGGTGTAGCTGTTAAGGTGCTCGGCTACTTACTGGAAGGTCGCGGGTTCGATCCCGGCCGCGGCGGTCGCATCTCGATAGAGGCAAAATGCTAGATGCCCGTGTTCTGTGCGATCCCGGTGTACGTTAAACATTACCCGATGGTCAAAATTTCCGGAGCCCTTCGCTACGGCGTCTCTAATATCATATCGTGGTTTTCGGACATAAAACCCCAACAATTATTATTGTTATTCCTTTCCTTGCGTGTCAATGTGTGTGTTCGCGGTTACTGTGTTCGTTGAGACTCTGTATCACCTGTGGCACATACCCGCACAACATTAGCTCTGGTTTACGGGTATGTGCCGCACGTGAATGAGAGAAAGGGTTTCATGGCCTACACGACCGGTATTTTGCGGTATTCATGTTATGACCAGTGAATCGTGTTTGTCATACACTGATCCCCTGCTATGCCAATTTTGGTATATTACGAGTAATAGAGACGACCAGGAGAGCGCCCAGACGTAGGCGGCTGGATAGATAGATAGATAGATAGATAGATAGATAGATAGATAGATAGATAGATAGATAGATAGATATAGATAGATAGATAGATAGATAGATAGAGATAGATATAGATAGATAGATAGATAGATAGATAGATAGATAGATAGATAGATAGATAGATAGATAGAAACGGCCAAAGTGCCTGAGGTTCGCTAAGAAATGCTTCGCATTTAAAAAACAAATTATGGCGTAGTAGGCAACTCGCGACTGTGCTTGCAGAGGCATTCTAGGATAGTTTGAAAGGGTTTATGTTAGGTGTATAGACGTTCCTTTGCTTACGGTACGGTTGAGGTGTCCGTCGAGAAGCGGAGCCAGGCTAGCGATTGAGAAGGCGATGTGAACTGAGCCCGATTACGCTATCGCGTTCTATATACTCTTGTAGGGATGCACAAGAGCCTCCAAGTTGCTTTCCCGAACACAGCTAATCTTGAAAGAATAATCTTTGATAAGCCCTCAAATTATCTTCCCAACTAGTAGCCTGAGCGCCCATATTGCAATAGTTAAACTTAAATCCGGCTGTAATGATTCCGTGCATCTAAAAGCAATATTGAGCTTACCACTCCTAAGGTACACGACATTACAGTACTAATACATCGCTTTTTGTTTACGCAGTCTATTACCGTGCATTTAGAAGAAAGAAAAGAAAAACTGCAGGAGTGATCCGAAATGTTGGAATGCTTAGTCTGTGTCATTCGGTGTAATTCACAGGTATCCCCACAAAAAAGGTAAAAACAAAAGCAGCTACACATGTAGTGTAGCTCTCACCAGTTGCTATCACAATCGCAGTGCAGCTTTGTACTCAAAGAGATGGATGGCAATTTTAATTGAAAGCAATTTCATTTGGAACCACATGCACTTTTGCGGTTTCTGTCTCGCTGTCTTGCTAGCCAATTTTCTATCCATCCATCCTCATCTGAGCGGTCTCGCGATCGCCTACTTTGTTTATACAAACATTGGTATAGGAGCGAGACGGCAAGTTGGGGCACTTCGTTGGGATTCATCTTTGCTCGTTTCCTTCTTTTGGTCCTTGTCTAGTGTTGCGCTGTAAACGAGTTCAAGATGCATTCACATAGGAGGCTATGAGTGGATGCCGGATATGATTCACAGGTCATGACATGAATATCAGAACATGCGTGTCGCGTATGTCATAAAACTGTTTCTCACAGTCACGTGTGGCGCATGCGCGCTTACAGCGGCATATGGAATACGGCTAATATTAACAGGTGAATCACATCTTCAACAAGGTATTCAACACGTGATTCATGACGCCACAGATGATAAGCTTGGGTTCCTA
The DNA here is from genome assembly GCF_013339695.2 of Rhipicephalus sanguineus. Classification (NCBI taxonomy): domain Eukaryota; kingdom Metazoa; phylum Arthropoda; class Arachnida; order Ixodida; family Ixodidae; genus Rhipicephalus; species Rhipicephalus sanguineus. The sequence goes on from NC_051178.1 coordinate 95,962,665, forward strand.
GATCGAATCGTAAGTGTCCTATCGACTTCCTCGGCCTTCTAAAGACATTCACCCAACATTTTGTGCTTGCTGCTCATCAATCTGTTCAAGGGCTCTTCTACAACCTGCGTAAGCCAGATAGTCTTATTTACAGCCTGTCCGTAGTCGCCTCGACAACGCGGTTGTCTCGTAGTTGCCTCGAGACCTCGAGAACGCGGGTCGGATTTCAAACCCGGGGATTGTATTTTGGCAGGGCCGAAACTGTGGCTTGCCTCGCAATCATATAATACATTGAAAATGCAAACAACGCACCTCGTTAATCCAACAGTTTGACGAGTTCGAAATGAATTTGATTTTTGTTTTCCTTCCTCGAAAAATATTTTTCGGTGAACTAGAGAAATTATATTGACAGATCCAATTACGTTCTGCGCGCTCCTCTGTGTTTAGCGCGATTTCTTGGGCGCCACTGCAGAATATATTCAGCCACATCCAAATTAAAAGAACAGCTTCACCAGAGTCATTGAGCTGAGGTACAGCTTCCGTTGCTCTTCACTTGTAATTTCTGAGCAATACACCAAATGTTTAATAGCAAACAAAGATATTGAGTGGGTGTGGCTGCGGGCGTCAAGTTGCAGTTTATAAGTGCGTTCACAAGAAAATGATTTCTGCCATGCAGCTACAGCGCTGAAGCCAGGCTTAGGTACGCCTGCATCATCAGTAGTAAGTGCTGCTTGCATTATTTTTCACGCTTGAAATGGGCCAAGCAGTATGTGCAGTAACTACCTGCATCAAAAACAAAACACGTACTTGACATAGATCGGTATGAGGATATACTGTTGCGATTTAGCAAAGGTGGATGCGTAAAACACAATTTAAAACTTCAAGAAGAAAGCTTACAAGTATACCTGGAGAGTGGCTCAGCGTGGATGACTGCCTTGTCTCTTTTGTGGCAGTGGGAAAAGTGGCCACATTTTGTTTCTTTAGTAATTGGTTTCTGTAATAATATTGTTAGTGGGTCTAATCTACAGCGAAGGAGCAGCAGCGACAACAACAACAGAGTAGAAAGGAAGAGAAGAACGACGTGCAGTACTGGCTGACACGCCGTCCAGTGCCTTACTGCCTTACGAATAAAGCTCTCTTACAAACCTCGTAACAGAGTGGTGGAAGTGCTGGGTACGTGAGCACCGAACAACGGAATCGCTACACTTTGACCCCCGTCGGAGTCGTCGCCTTGCGGGACTTCCGCCCGCCTCAGCAGGAGACATGCTACCGGGAACTCAAACACCGAGGTCAGTGGCCCCATCGCAACTCTACAAGGAGCCACCCTGCTTTGCCGGGACTGCCAGTGAGGACGTCGACGAGTGGTTGAAGCAGTACAAAAGGGTGAGCAAACTAAACGGCTGGGACTCAGCAGCTCAGCTGTCACATGTTGTGCTATCTCTCACGAATATTGCGCTCCTGTGGTACGACAACCACGAAGACACGCTCACGACGTGGGAAATATTTGAAGAGGAACTGAAAAAGTGCTTTGGAGATTCAATCACGAAAAAGAAGCGAGCCGAACAGACTCTGTCACAACAAACGGTCCAACATAGTCAGCGAGGAGTTTTTGACTCAGTCCACGTTTCCGCACCGGAGTCCATAACCACACTAGGTCACCAGGATTGTAGGTGACCTGACGGTGTCGACTATCATACCGGGATTTATAGTGCTCTTGTGAAGCTAGAGTACGCAATCGGGCGAGGCGCCGAGTCTCCTCCGCCCGGCAGAGGGTTTCCGCGATACAAGCGTCGTTGTGACTGCAGAAAGCAAAGATAGTTTCCAAAGTGTACCTCGGTGAACGAGCGTAAAGGAGGAAAAACGGGCTGTATCCAGTGGTCTCATGCTGCGCGGTATTATATGCGTACGTGACGAACGGCAGCACTTCGTCCCAGTTCTTGTGGTCCGAGCTGACGTACATGGACATCATGTTCACAAGAGTTCTATTCGTGCGCTCAGTCAAGCCATTGGTCTGAGGGTGATAGGGCGTTGAGTGTCGCAGGTTTGAGGCACACAGACGTAGAAGTTCTTCAACAATATCAGCTGTGAATTGACGGCCACGATCACTGATGATCACGCGAGGGGGGCCATGGCGAAGTATTATCGAATGCAGTACAAAATGTGACACTGCGTTTGCAGTTGCAGAGGGTAGCGCCGCCGTCTCGCAGAATCGAGTCAGGTAGTCGGCGCATACTATGATCCAACGGTTGCCTTTGGATGAACGTTGGAATGGTCCTATCAGGTCGATGCCTACTTGTTCAAAAGGTGATCTGGGTGGCACCACGGGCTTTAGGTAACCGGCTGGGGCAGCAGTAGGTCTCTTGTGACTTTGGCACTCGGCACAGCTGGCTACGTATGTCTCCGTTGTCTTGCGCATTTGAGGCCAGTAAATCTTTCTTTGGCACGATGGAGTGTTCGCGTGGATCCTAGGTGACCTGAAGTTGGGTCATCGTGCACGACGCGCAAAACAGAAGAGCGGAGGGCTTCTGGCACCACGAGAAGAAACTGTGCACCTGTCGCGGAGAAATTCTTCTTATACAGCAACCCATCTCGAACACAAAAATGGCACGCTGTTGACTGTTTAGCGGCAGAGAAAAGTGGCTCTAAACTTGAATCTTCGCGCTGTTCTTTTGCGAAGGTTGCGACATCTGGGAAATCTCGATGTACGGTTGCAATTAAATGGTCAAAACTGTCAGCGTCACATTCCGTTGCACGAAGAGGCATCCTGGAAAGGCAATCGGCATCAGCATGCCGTCGCCCGCTCTTGTAGGAGACAGTGAAGCTGTACTCTTGCAATCGCAGGGCCCATCGTGCAAGGCGTCCCGACGGATCACGAAGACTGACGAGCCAGCAAAGAGAGTGATGGTCGGTGATGATCGTAAACTCTCTCCCGTAAAGGTACGACCGAAACCGCTGCACAGCAAAAATAACAGCGAGGCATTCCTGTTCAGTAACCGTGTAGTTACGCTCGGGTTTGCTTAAAGACCGACTTGCGTAGGCGATGACATGTTCCTTGTTGTCTAAGCGCTGAACAAGAACAGCACCAAGACCTACACCACTCGCATCTGTGTGGAGCGGCTGCGACGTCAGCAGAAACTTCAGTTGTCGAAAGGAAGCAGAACACTCGGGCGTCCACTCGAATGGGGCGTTCTTGTGCAGGAGGCTTGTCAAGGGATAAGCGACGTCAGCAAAGCGAGGAATGAATCGCCTGAAGTAGGAGCATAACCCCAAGAAGCTGCGAAGTTCTTTCACAGACTGAGGTGGCTCAAATGCTTCAACAGCCTCCGTTTTTGCAGGGTCGGGCCTGACGCCGTCTTTATCCACGAGATGTCCCAACACCAAAGCTTGGCGTTCACCGAAATGGCACTTTTTGGAGTTAAGCACAGACAGGCCTTCTTTATGCAGCTGAGGACAGTGTCGAGACGCGCGTTGTGCTCGTCAAAGGTACGACCAAAGATGATAACGTCGTCGAGATAGCACATGCATATCTCCCATTTTAACCTCGCAGAATGGTGTCCATGAAGCGTTCGAAGGTGGCAGGGGCGTTACACAAGCCGAATGGCATAACGTTGAATTCAAAAAGTCCGTCGGGTGTCACGAACGCTGTTTTTTTCTTTGTCTTCGTTATGCATCGGTATTTGCCAATAACCGGATCTCAGGTCGACAGAAGAAAAGTAAGAAGCCGAATGAGACAGTCCAACGCATCGTCTATACGCGGAAGCGGGTAGACATCTTTCTTAGTAATGCTGTTCAGCCGCCGATAATCTACACAAAATCGCCAACTGCCATCTTTCTTTTTGACGAGAATAACCGGTGCAGCCCAAGGGCTCGCGGACTCCTGAATTACTCCCTTCTGCAGCATTTCTTTAACTTGCTCACCAATTATCTTACGTTCATCGGGTGCCACGCGATACGGCTTCTGTCGTATAGGGTGCGCTGACCCTGTATTTATACGATGGCGGACTCGAGACGTCGGAATTGGGGACGTCTTACCGTCTTGCGAGAAGTCGAACACTTCTGCGTGCTTGGTATCTTTGCTTTCTGCAGTCACAACGACGCTTGTATCGCGGAAACCCTCTGCCGGGCGGAGGAGGCTCGGCGCCTCGCCCGATTGCGTACTCTAGCTTCACAAGAGCACTATAAATCCCGGTATGATAGTCGACACCGTCAGGTCACCTACAATCCTGGTGACCTAGTGTGGTTATGGACTCCGGTGCGGAAACGTGGACTGAGTCAAAAACTCCTCGCTGACTATGTTGGACCGTTTGTTGTGACAGAGCGCCTTAGTGAGTTGAATTACAGGATTGCACGCCTAACTGCCAGTGGAAGACGGTCATCCAAGACCGAAGTCACGCATATAGCACGCCTGAAGCCCTTTACTCAGCGACCCTCCAACTGACTTCTCGCCCGGAGGGCTTCGTCTGCAAGAGGAGCAATGTTAGTGGGTCTAATCTACAGCGAAGGAGCAGCAGCGACAACAACAACAGAGTAGAAAGGAAGAGAAGAACGACGTGCAGTACTGGCTGACACGCCGTCCAGTGCCTTACTGCCTTACGAATAAAGCTCTCTTACAAACCTCGTAACAATATGATAGATACGGTGTGATATCATAAATTAATATGAAGATGAGTGCTTGCACTTTTTAATAGTATTACTTTAAAAAATCATGGTATATTATGCAAGAATATCTATGAAGATCTAGATTTATTGAACATTGCATACTACATTTCTCATGCTATGCCCCCAACATAAAATACACAAAAACGAAAAATAATCTGAGATATACAAAATATTTGCTCCGCAGATATTCATATTAAAGTAAAAAGTGATCTATATCAAAAATCGTATCAGATACCTTTTTTTTTGTCTGCCCACTGAAAACTGCATTACTCTATCAGGTTACACGATTATATTTTTTCCTCTATACATATTTCAAACACAGCAATAAAATAAACATAACTGAGAAGAAAATATACATTTGCTATTGATCCATAGGTATTTAATCAAATTACACTGAATGGCAGCAAAGAAAAGAAATTTGATACCAAGAGATAGCACTGAAAATGGCACCGAAACATCCGAAAGCATGGCTTCACCGCACACAATATAAATGTTCCAAACTTGAAGAAAACAGCCTTCACATTTTTATGTCTGACATTATCGAAACTGGTGGAACCATGGCTGAAAGGTCTAAGATGTAAAAAAAACTTTTTCTAAGGTTGGTGTGCGAGCAAAACAGGCGTTACGAGTGGCATTTGTCCAGTCGTCAAGTTTGTCATCTTAGTGCTTTTCTTTATTTTGTACGCTTCGTCAATCAGTAGGACATGTTCTGGATGTTTTTGTTTTAGGAGGTGTAGTCGTGGAAGCTCGACAATGCCCATATAGGCCAGCAGGAAAATGAAATTCACCATCTCTGCGGCCGTGACCATTTCTCAAAAACCATCATCTTTGGCATAAGACTGCTTCTACGGGATTTGCAACGACGCACACTCATTTTTGTTAACGCAAATCCGGTTTGTTACCTCCGCTGTCAAAAAGATGCCCAAAAGGCCGATTTTTGTTGTGACACATATCGCTTCACTGCGCATTACCACTCTGAGGTCACGGCCAGGTAGCCTTCTTAGGATGAACATTGCTCTCTACTGGCTGAAGGTCATATCACCAAATGTTTACCATATACTGTTGAGACACTACAAATGAAATATATAATAGTGCCAACATCTTCACTACACTTCAGTCGGAGTAAAAATCGATGTTCCAGAACGCGTTACGTACTGATCAACACCTGACTGCGATCCGCGCTCGTTCTACGGTTTTTTTTTGTTTTTTAAATCGAACCTTTGGCGCTTTGAGCGTTTCTGTCTATGTATCTATCTATCTAGCCGCCTACGTCTGGGTGCTCCCATGACCGCCTCCTTAACGTGCTGTGGGCCAAAATTGGCATGGGAGGGTAAGAGGATTTGATAAATATGACTGTCTGGTCATGACATGAATAAGGTGAAAATCCTGTCGAGTACGTCATAAAACCCTTTCCTCCAAACACGTGTGGCGCATACCCTTTTACCACAGGCCACAGTGTACGGGTATGTGCCACAGGTGACTGGCAGTTCATATCTACCCAGGAACTTCGAGAACAGACATTGGTAATTTAATTGAGAGAGCGTTAAGAAAAACCCTACACCGGCTTCTTTGATCCGACGAATGGAAAGAATCAAAATTGGGATCCCAGCAGCAATCGAACCCAAGCATACTGCGTGGCAGTCAGGTATTCTACCACAGAGCCAAGCCAAGTCTAATATACTGGTTTGGCAAAACAGCCTATGCAGGCGTAATGGCGGTGCAACGTCAATTGTTCTTATGGTGCTGGCTATCTAATTTCACAAGAAAGCAATATACACTACATATGTACTCCAACAATAGAGGCGACATATCAGATTAACGCCTGTGGCTCCAGTGTTGGCTCCGCTTTTATAGCAGTCTAATAAACATTACCCTTGTTTTCCTATGATTCAGCAAGCTATATTGAAGGGTTGTTCGACGCCAGAGGAATACATCACCGAAAGTTACGTAGGATATCCACATCATTGCACCGTAAAGTGCACGTCGTTTTGATAATACTGACGTATGTGCTCTAACGTGAGTGCTGACGTTACGGCACAGCATGAGTTACCCTTCAAACGCCAGTGTTGTCTACGTGACTGGTAAGCCAACGATGTAGACACAACTACCACACTTACAAAAACACGTAGGTGGACATCGAAATGCTTGGCTCAAAGCCATGAAATACAGCATAACAGTACTAGCTGACTGCTTCGCATCAAACCACTTCCCACAAGGCGTGGGATCTGCCAAATTGTTTACCGTCTGAACCATATTTGCACGATTTTATATCGTCCTTGGAGTCATTTTCTGCTAGAAACGACAGCAAAATCGCTTGTAGACGCAGCAGAAGTTTCCAAGAAAGAACACTTCTGAGAGAGTCTCCCTACCGTTCGTCTGCCATTTTTGCGAACAAACCAAGCGAACCGCTATCCGAGTAGCTGTTAAATATCGCTGCCGCTAGGGGAAAAAATCGAACTATGCAGGAAACGAAACATTGGTGCGTACAGAATGTGCTAGATGGTGTAACTAGTTCATAGGAGCGCTCGTACTTTTAGATTCTCGTTCGGCGTTCGGGTTACCTGTGACCAACGTTCTGTAGGCGCGGTCACGAAAGAGTTATTATACTGTGCTGCCATATTTTGCATCGGACCGACAAATTTCAGGTTCATATTAAAATAAATTGGGTAGATCTTGTGTTTTTTTTATTCGAAAATCAAAACTACTCCTGCGTACTATTTCCGTGGGGAGCCTTTTTACCGTAAGGCATAGAAGTGCCTGGTGTGGGTATGACGTTGTTGCTTTCTATTCATGGTGAGTCAGATCTACCGGTTGCAATCGGAAACGTGATCTCAGAGAACTTAACAAAATGGCTAAAAAAGCTATAAACAAGCGATATGCAGAAGACCCTGTCGCCCACAATAACGTAAAACACAGACAAGCATACATGTGTAAGTCCTCGCTGCAAACTTATGCGATCTAGCACAAACGATAAATAGCTTGATAAGTTGCTTCGCTAAAATATTGCAACTTGACGCTCTATTAATTATTTCAATGTGTGCAGGTTTCCCTTGGCACAGAATGACTCCATTGACAACGACGCCGCAGCACCAAACTTTAGATGCATCCGACGACGATGATAGCCTGGTTAACGTCTCGGTACACATTGCAAGTCGACAACGCTGTATCGTCTGCGCATAGCAGCGCCATATCGCTCTATTAGTTTTGTGCTGTGTGTGTTGAGCGCTTCCGTTTTCCTCACTAGTCTTAAAGTTAGAAGGAAACAATGCGTAGAGAACTTGTATACCGCGTGCTATCAGGTGGTATTCTAGTTCGTTTCAAAACAGTGATTGTTAGCCTTCAAAATAGGAACTACAGTGAAATCTGGGTAGCAACAGAAGCAGCCGCGCATGTTATTTCCCATGCGTTTAAGCTACTGCGTCCATCTTATATTAAGCACGTAAATAGCCCTAACTTGCTTAATGCTATTGTGTAATATGCTTGAAACCCATGCACTTTGATTTAGAGCACGTCAAGAAACCCTAGGTGATGAAAAATTCCGGAGCCCTCTACTATGGCGTGCCTCGTGCTTATTTTGTAGATTTGGCCCGTAAAAACCCAGCAATTATTAGCCTACTATTACATACATCGTTCCGAAACGTTTCTGAATTCGAAACGTTCGAAACGTTTCTTAATATTAACACTACCAGGGATGGAATGCACACAAATATCCGACAGTGTGGACGAGAGAGCACCCTCCGTTGCATCTAGAGGTAGAGCATCGGACGTGCAATTGGAAGCTTGTGGGTTCGCATACCACTGACGGAAAGGGTGCTTGGTCGTTCGCTTTTATTACTGTCAATAATAATGATAATATCTGGGGTTTAACGCCCCAACACCACAGCGTGATTATGAGAGACGCCGTAGTGGAGCGATCCGGAAATTTCGACCACCTGAGGTTCTTTAACATGCACCTCAATCTAAGTACACGGGCCTCAAACATTTTCGCCTCCATGGAAACTGCAGCCGCCGCGGCCGAGATTTGATCCCGCGACCTTCGGGTCTCCAGTCGAGTGCCATAATCACTAGACCACCATGGCCAAGCTATTCCTCTCATTTTAGGCCATAATTAGACTACAGTTAAAACAGGAAATAATGTTCTCAATGCTTTCCTTAGCTTAATTATCTGTTAGTTTCATTGGCTGTGTCTTTCACGAGGCACAGACACACGTTGTCACGTGCTAGACAAAATGAATATGCACACAATATGCTATGTTCCGCTTTAAATAGGCGATTGTGGTGAATGACACATGACAATATTAATCGGCCTATTTCATTTACTTGAATGCATCTAGTACGCATGTGTTGGTTACTGGCCAAAAGAATCTCAACTGCTCCCTGAGCGATGATATCCTTTTTCCCAGTCCTTTACAGATATTCGCAATGAGTTTGTACAGTGAGTGTGTACAGGCTACATTTGTTTCGGCGTGTTTGTCAGTAGTACCAAAACTATACACACTATAAAAAAGACACAGCGTATGGTCACTGCAAAATACCACAAGAAAGCTTAAGCCAACGTAAATATTAACGGCTATACAATAATGTTGACGATGCCAAGGTTCATGTGGTCGTTACTTGAAGCTTCAGCATGGCGATAATGAAGCGATAAATGTTGTTGCAATACACGTAATGAAGGTTGAAATGAGAGGTTTCGGCAAAATAAGAATACAAAGAAGGCTAAAACATAATTAACACACGGAAACTTCGCTAATTAGTGCGTCCACAGCGTAAAAATGTACTAAAACCGAATATCCACTTCGGGTTCATGGATTAACACACCAAACGTGGCACAACACGCAGCGGCCACCGACAGTTTGAAGCACAGCGCGTGTTTTGTGTGTGCCAAATGGTCGCCATTTGTGGCAGCTGGCCGTAGATAATCGCCTGTCATTGATAGATTCACGGCTGATAGTGGGCGGACGTCGCAGAAAAGACGTGCACGTTCAAAGATGTTCTGTCAAGGAAAGGGTCCTCCGTAGAGTTTCGTCATCAGAGACTGCACGGCCGACAGTATCTCGAACTTGCCAAAATTAACAGTCTGGCCAGCGTAGGTAAAATTCCCGGCCACGTTGTCATCTGACAAGTTATCCAGGACGACGCACTTGTCTTGCCCGTAAGCCTTGAGCATTTCGTTAAGCTGTAAGCGAACGCAGCGTCATATGAGTACATTGCAAACCACTTTGCGCCCTTCAAGTGACGTCAAGCAACGAAAACACCCTTTGGAAAGCCATAATTAGCTGATATGGGAGTCTAAGATTGTGACGCCTTCCCTATTATCCTTCTCAGTTGAGCAAGGGTTAATGATCCACCCGAAACATACCTTAGGACATGAGGGCGTTATGTTAAGCAAAACGTTGATTACTGGGAGGCTTTAGAATAACCGCATTTCTTAACGATATCTACAAGCCGACAGTATAACTTACGCACATGCTGTAATTCCGCATTGTTTGATTATGCATGACATGTTTAATTGTGCACTGAACGGCGGCTGAAGGTAATATGGCTGCATATACCAATAGCTTGGTATATGGCCGTGTAGCAAAGCACTCTGTCTTTACTATGCTATGGCTATGTGTAGGTTAAGTGTGTGTATGTGTGTGTGCGTGTGTATGTGCGTGCGTGCCTATGTGTGCGCGTGCGTGCGTGTGTGTGTGTGGCATACAATCCTTCGATGTTCATGCGAGTAGATTTCCTTCGACTGGTAACCTTTGTTTCAGTTTTTCTAGTAATAAGGGTGTTTCAATGATTAACAAGCGGCCATGATATCGGTGTATCGTGCTTGATAAAGACAACAGCATCATGTTAACATGTTTTGAAGTTATCGTTATCACGCATGCCCATTAACGATCAAATCGGCAAACACGCCATCGGAAACATTTCTTAAATGTGTTCTTCGCTCTTACCTGTGATGCATAATTAGCTGAGCTAATAAAGCAACGATGTTATTTGACGCCTGAGGCTTGGCTCGATTGTATTGTATGCGCGAATGGATAGATATTTTGATTTGTGAAGATGTATTTTATCTCAAGTGCATGGGTGTTGGTTTTCCCTAACGGCGCTTCGTACGTAAGATCGCTGCGTTTCCAGAGAGCGCGTGTGCAAGACTTCTCCTCATGCGCACTATGCGAAACGCAGCGTTGTTACATACGCAACGCCGTTACGGACGCTACGTACGCAATAATAAAACTTGCTATTGCCGACAATAATTTCTGCACGGCCTTTCCGCGCACCTTAGCAAGAACACTTCTACTACTAAGACATTCAAATGCTTCATCATCGGACGCGGAGTCTGTTTTTTTTTTATTTCGTACAACACTGCAGACAGTAGTACAAGTAGGAGAGGGTGTACATAAAGAGACACACAAAGGGAAAATATCATAAATTACCGCGTAACAAGGTTGAGGTGGATGACAATGAATTTCACTCCATGATTGTTCGCGGGAAGAATGATTAGTAATACGAGTTACTTCCTGCGAACAGAGTCGATTATATACAGAGATTATTTAGAGTAGCCGTGGTGACAGTCAGAAGGAGGACAATACGGTAATGCGTATTTCACAGGCTATCCAGGATCCCAAATCATTTGCCCAGATGCGGGAGAAGGTCATTTGGAATTGCTGAACGAGCGCAGGTACCGCCGTAGTGATGGCAATAGAAAATTCATGTGAAATCTGCGAGGAAATACGCAAACGGAAACAATGGGTCGCTGACTCGCTTACGAGCTTAACAAACAGGGCTAGTATTGGTACACCTTTCTTCATCGTGGCTTTAAAATGTCACCAGGGGAAACAATGCATGCATACGTTATTGGTCGCTCTGTAGTAGTTCACGTAATAAGCCCCATATGTGCTTTGTCGCCGCTTTATGTCGAAGGACCTGGCGAGAAGCGGCTCCTTCTAGGCTGGGCTCTTGACCTGCGTCTCCCGACGAATGGCAATGGCGGATTGCTAGTTCAGTATCTGTATAAAAAGCTCTCTTTGTGAACTTTTAGTGAGGCTGCCTCTCGTACTTCAAATGTAACATTCCACTGCGAGCTCTATAAACGTCTAAGCTTTATGAAATTAGACTTCTTATGCGGTCCAACATTTTGCTGAGTTTGACATTTAAGATTGTCCTTTCCACCATGTACGCGTGGCCGCTGACTGCACAATAGTTACAGGACTAGACTTGCCTGTTAGTTTTTCTAGGTTTCACGTTCCGTAGCAGCTTTCCTTTATAATCTGGCTTCCATATTTTATTTCTAATTCATGTATATTTCGTATTCGTTATCAGACATATGCTTGTTTCTGCTACTTGTCTTTTCCTTTATTATATGTGTGGTCTTTTCGTTATTCTATACATCGTAGCAATGCTGACGATCGTGAAGAGGACAATATGGTACTGTGTATTTCACAAGTTATTCAGGATCCTAAATACTTTACCGCTGTATACAAGATGTAGCAAACTCTTCGGAATTTTTTCATTCACAACTGATTCACAACTATTGTGTACACGGCAGCTGGAAAATATTGAGGAAGCGAAGAAATTTAAGTGCACTATTAACGCAAACTTATCTCGCAGCTTCCATCATTATTGTGGCAATGAAGATACAATATAGTTTAGCGTAAATACAATCTTCTGTGAACTAATAATGCCGGGACATCGTAAAGCTCTACACATGGTATATTCTTGCGAGGCTATGCTCCATGGCACGTTTCACCTCGTTGCTTGTATGACATACCTTGTATGACAGTGTGTCACCCGTGTCGTATGCGAAGAGGGTTAACAACTTGCCGTCGCGAATGGAGCGCCAAAAGTGCGAGTAAGTTGTATTGTCGAAGTGGTACCTGGTCTGCTTGTCTTCTACCGGGTACTTGTTATTGCTTCCCGGGGTTGTGAACTGCAGATACGTTTGCCGCGCAGGCAAACAGAAAAAAGGATGATTCAGGTGCATTGCGGACAAGGCACGCGCTAAACAAAAAGGATAAGGGTTCTTTGAAAAGCCAGCTGGTACCTGTTACTTGGACGGAAACAGCGCATTAGCACACAATAGGAAATATTAGCCATTACTAAGCCAGTATAAAATAGTTGGGGTTTAACGTCCCATACCCACGATATGAATACGAGAAGCGCAATAGAGGAGAACTCCGGGAATTTCGACCACCTGGGGTTCATTAAAGTGGACCTAGATCTAAGCACACGGGCCTCAAGCATTTCCGCGTCCATCAAAAATGTGACCGCCGCGGCCGGATTCGATCTCGCTCCCTTTGAGTCAGCAGTCGAGCACCGTAACCACCAGAGCGCCGTGGCTGGTCATTACAAAGCCAGCAATAGTGCTAATTAATGCTGGTTTTTATTAACGCTGGCAAGCCAGCAATAGTGCTAATTACTAGACAACATTCATAAAAACCTGCTTTAAAATGGATGCAATAGATACAGAACTGTCAAGTAAAGAACTTAGGTTTCGTGCCACAAAAGTAGATCAGTAGTAATCGACGTAAGGCTAGTTGCTGCCTAGCGAGGTATTAAGTGTACAAGGTGCAAGACTTGAGAAGTGAAAAAAGAAAAGAAGGCAGAAGGAGCGCCAAGTTCCAGCGTAGCCTTTGCACTACACACCTTTATTATTTACGAAACGTGGCCTTGACCACATTGTATACACCTGTCAGAATATTGAGGCCACAGATATCAGTCAGCAGTCAACATTTCAGCCAACGTTTCAGTCTACATTTCAGACATCAGTCAACTGTTTCAGGGGTGGGAAGCGACTCTGCCCAGCTCTGACCTAAAGAGCAAGCAAGAGTTCATTGAGAGAGCATAGTTGCAGCCACCTTTGTGAATGGGCTCTTGAATTAGTTTTCCAACCAAACCCTGTTTTAGAAAGAGTGTAAGTAGGGAATATTATTATAATTATCTTGGATCGCATAGTTTCGAACGTCCACATTAGAAAAGAGCACGCGTTGGTGAGATTTTCGAACGCTGTGGCGGCACTCACTCTTTGCCGTCCGTATCGTTGCACGTCCTCGTCGTTGTGGACTTCGCTGACGAAGTCGATGGGATCCGCGCTGCTGCGCATGTAGTTGATGGATGTTGTGACCGAGAAGCACAACGATTGGCGGTTTAAAACCTGCTTCCAGTGTGGGAATTCGCCCAGTATGTCCAGCTTTAAAAGACAAAGTGAAAGACAACAAGACGTTACCAGCAGGTATTTCAGGCGCGGTGTTTTGCGAAGAAATATTCAGACACCTTCAATCAGTGTTAACGCTACCAACACGCAGCGCACCCTGGCATTCGCTATCGAACGCTACGTTGACGGTCACTATGGTGATTATTATGACAGTTATAGGAGCCGTCTGCGGTATAAGGCAGCGGCAAATTATAGCTTAGCCTATTTGGCCTAATCATGCGTTACTATTTCTATTGCGCGCGTCTAGAGGTACCCCCTATAGACGATTTTTACGTCAGACGTATGGGCGCCGCCACCTTGGGCTGTTGAACGAATGTTTTCATTATTTTTGTATGTCGCGTAGTGAATTATTGATGTCATGAAACGTCGTATGCACCAAGCCAACCGTTTTCATGCGTAGACGTCCACCGTACCGATACTGTTCCTTTTGCTGTGAAAAATACAAAACGACAAGGTTAAGAGCCAAATATGGCGGCACCTGAAATCTCCCGGAAGGTATAGTCTCAGATGAGGAATTTCTGTGTTATTATTCAAACATACCAGCTCTAAGTTTTGTCAATACCTGCGACGTGGCAACCTCTGGTCTGACAATCTTGTATCTGCTGCGTTTTCAGCTGTGCCCCTTCAGTGCTATCATCTTATCTACCCTTGAGAGCGCATCAGCGGAACTTCTGGTCTATGTTACAAGCGGTCAAAGCACGTTACCTATGCAGAAACGTGACGTATGACGCAATTGCTAAGCCAGCACGTCGCGGTCGACTCTCTTTATGACAGCGCTGCTGCTGAAATAGTAGTGCGAAGCGCCAAGAGGCACGGCGTAGGTTATTTGAACCCCGCGTGACCGACCACTTACATTGGCACGATAGCGAGAAATAGCAATACTTATGCAACGCCTCGTCCAACCGTTTACTGAAATGTTTCGCGGCTGTATGACGTTATGACTTAAGTGTTTGCTAAAGTCACGTGAAACTCTCGCGTGTGACGGCGACCGACCGCAAGTTCCGCTGCCGTTCTCCGTAGGATGCAGAATCATGCTTCAGTCTCTCGTCCAGCAAAAAACAAAAGCAAGAACAGCATGTAGATGGACTAGACATCTTCACCTTCTGTATCATCCCTACAGCGGCAACTGCGCACGCACACTGGGACTCGCCCAACTTTTTAATGAGTGGCGACGATCTAGAGGACAGATGTACGCGTGCCACTACATGTCTGCGCGCACTGCTGGCCCAAATTCACTGATGAACGCTACGTTTCATTGAATCTTCATCACGTTCGGCCTCCTACATCGACTACATTCCTCGACTTGTGTCGCCTACCTAAGCAGGTCCTCATTATAGGCCAAGTGCTGTACACCACCGCTCCTGCCCGTCGCTCTACGGCGCGAAGGTTTGACGAGTCAATCGAAATGGCAAAGCAGAAACTAAACCATGTGCTCCAAATGGGCATAATACGCCCATAGTCCACCTCTTTGGCCTTATCATTCAGTTAGTGCTACATAGCAACCGGTATACTGTGTTTTGTACCATGACTACCGCGATGCCAATGCTCATTTTGTCAACAATAGTAATGTGCTATAGCTGACAGTTGGTTGTTTAGGTCTCACTGCGATAGATCGAATACTTTTTATTATAGCGTGGGTTAGGTAAAGCCCAAGATCAAATACGCAAGCATCACGTAGATATACGAGCGCCACGAGAACTCAGTTTGCCTCACTTGAGGGCGAATACTTGAGGGCGCTTGTGAGCCACATATCGTGGCTCATATTTTCGCAGCTGCTCATTGCAAGGCGGCGCGTAGCGTCGGAACTCTACCAGCATGCAGTGATGTCATCCATCTACAATGATATCGCGAGTGCCCATTCCGCACGGTTATTTCCAGCAGCTATATGAACTTGTCAGTGGATGCCCAAAAATATTTGTTCAGGCATTCTCAGGTGGAGCTTTTGTACAACAAATTGCCATCCTTAGAGATCACTTCCCCCTCAAATATTCACGGATTTCTACCACAAAGAATATTGTGCAAAGAAGAACGTTGATAAAAGAGTCGTGCTTATCTGACGCGCAATTCTGTTACTGCTATGAATTAACTATTATTCTAGCACTTATTCAAGGTCCGTGAGTTCGTTGTATCTTTTGCAAGGTTCTGTAGAAAAGTTCTAAGTTGTACCAATACGGTATATGTCACCTTTAACAGAAGGCTTCGTATTTAAATAATTTTGAACCCCAACACATTGCGAGCTTAGAGGGGGTTGTTACTCGTATGGGTGAGACAGCACTCACCCACAAACAAGCAAAGGGAACGCACGAAACAACACGACATTGCAAATGCGCTGAAATATTATTATAAGGTACCGATGACGCTGTTCATAGTTTAATTAAACCTCAAGCCATCGGAGCCTACACCACATACTTCGTACAGCGACTGCCATGCAATCATCTCCCCTGAGATGTTTCACAGTTGGGTTCATAAATCACCCAGCGCCATGCTATCGATGAAGCATCCGTGACGCCAGAAGGGTGCTCCTTCGATATAACTGCGGAGACACCATGGTGCGTGCTCGTAGACATTGCGTCAGGCGGTGTGTCGGCAATCCGCAGAAATCTTCTCCATGCATGAAGTCTTGCATTCTATATTTCCATTTTCGACTGCAACATTCCTGTGAGTGAGCCTCAGATGCTAAGCAGCTCTATGTGTCCATAGTCATTGCGTAATCCTTCGCTCTGGGTTTCGTCACAAACAGTGTGCTACTTTCCATCGGTAACAAGGATTAAATAAGTAACTTCATTATAGAAAGTTAATAAACACGATCAGTAATGAAATAGCCAATGCAGCAAAGTAAAACTAGCAGTTATAAGGTGAAAACAAAAGGACGCTTTCCTCACCATTCCTCGGGTGCCTGGAGCGACTGCGTTGAGGGGATTTGGCGGGGAAGCAGCTTTGTAGGGAACAGCGTTACCCCCCGCTCGGCCCAGGATGATATTGTTCTCGTCGGTGGTGTTACTGGTGCTTATCCCGACTACGTCAGCGTCCCTGCGCATGACAACCAGAGGAAAAATTACAGAGAGAAGTCAAAAACACGCTACAAACGGCTAGGCGTCATGAACTTCATGCACACTTAGGTGTCTAGAAATGCAAATATTCGCTCAACGTCTACCTTTAAGCGAGCGTCAAGTGCAGCTGAAATCGCCATATTCTGCGTTTCCTTTCGGTGCATTCTGTTCCGTCTTGCTGCGTCACAATATCAGAAGGCCAACAAGGGTTGGCCGTCCACTTCCTTGTAGCTTATGTACATAAATACATAACCACGATTGTCTGCTATGAAAACATTGTCTTCATACCTGCACTCCTCCCCCTCCCCTACCTTCAGCACATCATTCTCAGCTACCGATGCGCGAAAATAAAACATAAAAATGAATATCAAAAAGGGGCCGCTCTTACACATGCCATTCAATCTGATGCCACATCTCTAGCGATGCAACACATGCGCCGAATGCGCTGACAACTGCATTGTTGAACAGCCTGAACCGATTGCCATTCACGCTGCGATTTGCACACGACAAAGAGTGACAGTGGTGGTCATTTGATTCATGCATTTTGGAGGCTTCAAAAGTCAGCAATGACCTCTGTGCGCAAATCGCGTTACTTGACAAGGCGCTGATGTTTTGCTCTGAGAGGCCGCGCTGCAATCAGTGAAAGTTATTTCATTTTCGAAATTATTGCTAAAAATGTGGCATTTATTTCTATATAGAAAATTGAAAATATATTAACTACGTAATTTGATAATTGGATGCGGCGTGGGGAAGATACTCCGTATTTCACTGGAATAAAAAATTCGGCAGATCTCATGTGCCGTGGGAATCGATTTTATGCGAAGCATGCGCAGGAAGGTGATTCTGTCGCAATTTTTCACATTCAGCAAAACGTTACGGAATTACGCTAGAGAAATCTGCGAATGGTACACGCACACATATTTTGAAGAGTCCCCCATGTGTTATATTGTCACGGGGTACGTGACGTCGACGAAGAAAGCAGCCGGCGTGTCGAAGGTGAAACTTTTATTTGGCCGAACTTGTGGCCGGGAAAAGGAAAGTCAAACTACAGCAATACACACTGTATACTGATAGCGGCGAACAGAGCGTCGGCCGTCGAAAAACTGACGAGCGATGAAGCGCGTCGGCATTTGTACATGTGCCGTCGAATATTCCAGCGTTATCGCTGGTTGTCGCGCATACTCTAGAATAAGCTCGAGTGTTCGCGTCTTGCGCGCAATCTTAACAAAACCATCTACAATAATCGCGAAGCTTCTCAGACAATAAGGCGCGGTTTGCGCTGAGCGTTGCTGACAGTCGTTGTGGGCGAAAACCGAATACAGTAAAAGTGATAATAAGAAACGCACGTGGCAATATAACCAGTTGTTTACAGTCGCTTGACGATGCCAACAGCAACACAGGTGTTACCAACACGAGACGCAGTAAGCTGATTGTAGTGCTTATATTCTTCAATACTGGCTAGCGCGAATTCGAATAGGACAATGAAGGAACACAGATGCGCAGGACAGACGCTACTCGCAACTAAGCTTAATTCAAGGAAAGTTTCGCTAGATATACACAGCCGAGTAGCACGCGCAGGTACACTGCACGTACAGTTGCAGTTGTTAGAGTTGCGTTAGATTTGTTATGCTTACACTTATCCGTTATGACAGAGAACGCACGCACGCTTCACGAACCCGTGTGCATGCGTGGAAGGGGCTCTTAGCAGTTCTTGAATAAGGTCATCATCACCGTGATAAATGAGCACCAGCAGCTGGACAGGACTTGTTATCAGATCCGTTCGTGATCGCGGCTACGAGCGGTCTAAGTGTAGTGATGTGCGAGGTATAGTTAAGCTGGTGGAAACCGCGGATGGCTTTACGAAGAAATGATCTATGATGCCTCCTGTCCTGGACATGGCACCGAGGTCTTGTGATGCCCTGTCCACATCGAAGTCGTCTTTCACGGCGTCTAAGAACCAGGCGTTGTTGGGTTTTGATAATTCATTGCTGAAGTCCCGGGTAATCATGAGGGACATGGTCCTCTCGACAGAGTTATTGTACGAACCACTGACCCCGATTTTTGCGTAACCCACGTGGTCGACATTGCGGACCACGTGGACG
Source organism: Rhipicephalus sanguineus (assembly GCF_013339695.2). NCBI lineage: Eukaryota > Metazoa > Arthropoda > Arachnida > Ixodida > Ixodidae > Rhipicephalus > Rhipicephalus sanguineus. The sequence goes on from NC_051178.1 coordinate 95,981,657, forward strand.
ATAGAATGGTAGCCCAGCGTCTTGCAGGGGTGCTCTGTCTTGAGCTCCCAAACTTTCCTTGCCTCGGCCGCTGTGGTGTAGTGGTTATGATGCCCGGCTGCTGACCCGAAGGTCGCGGGTTCGATTCCGGCCGCGGCAGTCACATTTCGATGGAGGCGATATGCTAGAGGCCCATGTACTGTGACATCTTAGTGCACGTTGAAGAATACCAGATGGTCAAAATATCCGGAACCCTTCAATACGGCGTCTCTCATAATCATATCGTGGCTTTGGCACGTAAAACCTCAAAAATTACTAGTAATATCACTTTCCTTCTGATGCAATGTGTATGTTCGCGGTTACTGCGTTGAGACTCGGTTATCACCTGTGGCACATACCCGCATACTAGATCATCTGTGGCACATACCCGCATAACATGAACTCTAGCATGCGGGTATGTGCCACACGTGACTGAGGGAAAGGGTTTCATGACGTACGCGACAGGTATGTTGCGTTATTCATGTCATCACCAGTGAATCGTGTTTCGCCATGGACTCATCCTATGCTATGCAAATTTTGGTATATTACAGCTTGTGGAGACGACCGGGAGAGCGCCCAGACCTAGGCGGCTAGATAGATAGGATAGATAGATAGAGAGAGAGAGAGATACGTAGATTGAAACGCCCAAAGTGTCTGGGGTTCGCTAAGAAATGCTTCGCATTAAAAATATCAGCTTTCTAAGGTCTCAAGCGTGATGCCGTACCTCAACACATCGGAAACCATTGACTCGGGTACGCGTGCGCTGCCACCAGGCCAGACGGCTGCGGTGTGAATGTACACCCAGTCGGGTTCCAGGATGGGCTCACTCGCGGCCCGGAAGGCCTGCGCACAGATAGCGGTGGAAGCCAGAGAACTAAGAGGCCTGAAGCTCTGCTATAGTGGCCACTTGGTTATACATTGCCTTTCGTAATAGCACTGTACCACCTCGTTTTGATGCTTCGGTGTTAATATTTATATATGTCGAAAGAACCAGATACAAACAGTTCTCGGTTTGCGTGTCGTGTTGTGCAGGTCCACGTTTATCTCAATCTCACAAAGTTAATGCTAAAGACAATGGGATGCTTGATTTTTCGAGACCAGCTGCACGAAAGTGCCACGAATGCATTCAAAGTCCCATAACGCATCAATTAAAACAATCGTAAGAGTTGACAACAGACTAAGTATTCTGACGCTAGAAAAAAAATGAATACACATGTAGTCGGTCGAGATCACATACTAGGCTACAAAGTTGCGGCAGACTACAAACAGAGGACGCACTACACTGGAGCATATTTTCCACATAATATTGTTATAAGAGCAGTGTCCTGCTAGGCTTGTGCATATGTTCTAGCAAAACCAATCTAGCTAACTGTGTAGGCCTAATACAGAATATATAAGGCATCTACTTTTCATATCAAGCAGCTCCACTACATCCATGGAACCGCTCTATCACAGTCGGTCTCGGTGTAAAACAAAGGCGGGAATGTACAACTGATGATGTTGTGTACATAAATATGAACACGTGATAACGTCATGAAGCAATGATGAATACAAAAGTTCGTCATGTATTGCCCTTACAATACAACAAACTTGAAAAGACGGCTGAGAATTTCCAGGTGTTGGGCTTATGAATACAATTTTGCTCAATTCGCGATCAAGCGTATCTGCGGCGACGTCTCTTAAAGCCATAGTGTCTTCTTAGGGAGCATTATTCGTAATGATCAAATAGGCGAATTTGTCAAGGCAGGTCTCGGGGGATGTAATGTATGCAGGCACTTTGCTAATATAATTTTCAGGTGCACGCTCCAATGTCCGCAGTTCCCGGAGATACGGAAAACCGTTTGACACACAGCTGAACAAGTGCATAGATGGCTTTTGAAAGCTATTGACATCAGGCGCTGGGAAGGAGAGATTTTCAGCTAAAAAATATTTTCCAATATTACAGTCAGTCAAACGACGTTGTTATAACAATTGAAACGAAATCGAACCCTTCGCAATTGGTTTATGTGTTCTACAAAGAGAAGACTACGCTACTGCTGGTTTATTGACGACATGAGGGAGGGCTACCGAATGGCATATTATCTTAGCCACGTACAAAACTGCCCATATGTTACCAGCACTTGAAGTGTTCAGTGTGTACGTACCTCTCCGAATGATTTGGCACGACCCAATATCCTGGTGTCCTGAATGATGGTGTTAATGATGGCGAAGCCATTGAAGTCGCTCATCGTCAGCTTCTGGCTGAAGTTACTCCGCAGAGTGTCACGAAGTGCTGTCCGGAATATGCCGCCATCCCACAGACTAGCCCTGTAGTATCGACAAGAGAACAGGGTGGCCCCGTTAGTGGATTCACAAAAGACGTTGCCTCAAGAAAGGCGGACGTCGGAATATGTTGATAGCTTAAATAATGTCTGTTGTATGATATACAAGGTCGGAAAGCCGGTATCAATGCCTTTTTTGTAAGAAAACATTGATAGATGTAGAGTAGGCTTTGCAAATTCGAGTATTCCCATTCTTCTGCACTTAACGCTGAGGACGTTACAGTGTCATTTGTGTCAGTATGTGTGTGGGTAATTGTCGAAGTTGTAGCTGTCTACGCTGAATCACATTAGTGGGACACATTAGTGGTGATATGAGTTATGTGGTGAAATCCCCAATGCTTGTAAATATTTACATCAGGCGAGTTCGCTCACTGTCTGTGGACGATGTGGCAGATATCAATCTCTGAGTCGTATCAGACAGCCTCTCAGATGTATCAGCCAAATTTCGGGAAGCACTTGAAATAGCACAGCACGGTCACTATGAATATGCTCACGTCAAGATACAAGAGATCGTCATGAAGTTTCTGTAGCTATTCATTACGTCTAGGTAATGCAGTGTTAATGCAGTGGTAAGTATCTGCAGTGTTAATTTTTCACGTTACTTCCACGAGTGCTAAGCTGGCTACACCGCGAACACTCTTAACATATATTAAGCCTACAATCAGAGTTGGCAAATGGCTATAATAACTCTGCAAGCAAGACCAACATTTTTTAAATGAAATTCTGACGTCACAGATTTCAGCTTAGGTCTCTTTTTCTTTTTTTGCGTCGTCGCTGGTGTAATTGTACAAGGTTAGCCTTTGTTGTTCTATACTACAAAACATATCCGTCTTTTCCGATAAAAACAAAACCTGCCCTGGAAGAGACATCGTATAAACGTACACGATTGCCGCTACTGGACACAAAAAATGCACGGCATACATCACCACCAGTATTTTGAACCTTTCTTTTGTCATTCATAGCTTACTAAGCGTCTCAGAACATCATGAGCACGGCTGTTTTCTAGAAGGTTACTCTATTGTTACAGCTAGAATTGTTCGTTTGACTTTAGCATCCTTCAAACAACTGCTGTTTTACCACTTGCATCGCGCGAAACTCACATGAGCCGGCTGAATGTGGTGCCCCAGATGCCAAGAAACCAGCGCGAGAGAGGAAAGTAGCGCTTGCTGATCTTGACGTAGTTGTCCAGCGCCCTGTACGAGCCAAGCTTGCGCCACACCGCCGGTGTGTCATCGTAGTACAGTTTGGCGACGCCATCTGTAAGACCCGCAAGCACAGCACATAGGAGGCCACTTAAGAAGCCTCTCAACAAGCGACGTGGCAAAAATAGCTGTAGTACGCGAGTCCGAGCTAACTCGAACTAGACTAATTAGAAAATAGAGCTGGAAAAACACTCATTAATCAAACCACCGGTAGGTGTGTTCTTGACCACCACCGTTAAGCACTGGAATAATTATTACAACATTTCATCGCAGATTTCCACTCAGTCTTTTCGCGGTAAAAAAGAATATTTACTGGAATCAGCGCAGTTACAATGCATTTAGTTGTTCACCAAATATACAACTGCCTGAACAAAACATTAAATCGCTTTAATAAAAGACAGTAACTCCGCGCTTGGCGAAAAATGCGCGAAAAAATTCATTCTTTGTCGCCCGTAATACCATTGCTCATTGAAGTGATTTGTAGGGCTTTGATTCGACCTCTTGTCTAAAAATTTTAAATATGATACTGGTGTACTTGCAAACGTCCAAAATGTGTGGAGGGCAACTATGCACCTATTTCTCATATAGTGTGATTTGTAAAATACTTCAACCTCTTCTGTCAACACCGACATTGAACCTTCGAAACTAATTTACGTTCTCTTTGACACCGTACCTTTGGAAATGCCTTTTTGAACGTTCACGGTCAAATGTATGAAGGACGTGTCGTATTTTATTAACTGCAGTTGTCTACATTTGTCGGCCTTCAAAGAGCCTTGAATACCGCTTTCAATAACTTCCTGTTACAAAAGTTAAAGGGGCCCTGCAACATTCTTCCAAGTAACCATCGAATGGCTTCACTGCATGAGCTTAGTGCCTCACGAATCGACCGCCGCAATAATTTTTAGAATACATCATGTACGAGGGAAGCTACTGAGATTGGTCTCATGCTGTAATCGCTTTCTCTCTTCTCTCGTCCCTACGGACGCGCTGGAAGCGAAGCAGGGTGAGATGGCATGGTGGAAAAAAGTTACGTCACGCGTGTCATGGCCTTGAGCACTTTTTATTTTACTTCGACGCGCGGTTTACATTCAGTGTGATTGGGAGCGCGTGCGCGGGCACGTGGCGGCCTACCGCGGCGGCCGCAGTAACTATGCAGTCCAGGATGCTCAAATTCAAATCAGCCAATGACCGTGAATTTGGGCATATGGCGAGGTCATTTTAGGTATATGGCACCATTTGTAAAAAGAAGAGGGAACAATTTCTTGCTCACTTTGAGAATTGATTGTAAAGTCCACGCCGCGTGCTGCGCTATAATGTTTGGCTCCCATGTTCTCAGGAGTCTCGACTACTGATCGGCAGCGTTTTCTGACCATGCTCAAACAGTGTGGCAGAGCCCCTTTAAGATACATATGCTTGCGCATAATCCCTTCTCTCTACTTGAAACGTTCGTATTTCCCATCTACTGAATGCGTCCTTCTAGTGCAAGGGTAATTTAACATATTATGGTAAAATCAAGTTGAAGCTTCTACGAAAGATATAAAACCTGTGCGTGCGTACGTGTGTGATTGGACATGTATGTATGTATGTATGTATGTATGTATGTATGTATGTATGTATGTATGTATGTATGTATGTATGTATGTATGTATGTATGTATGTATGTATGTATGTATGTATGTATGTATGTATGTATGTATGTACGTGCTGTGTGTATGTGGGTATGTGCAAAGCACGTACAAATAGAGCCGCCGCTCACCCATTCGCTTCTTGTGTTCGAAAATCAATGGCTCCTTGTTTACTCGATAGGAATACACGAAGAATCGAATGTACACATAATCTGTACACTGCGGCGTATTGCGGGGAATGGTGTTCTGGAGGTACTCGAACACACAGATCAGAGTGAACGAACCTGCAAGTGAAACGACAACAAAAAGTCACAATATAAAACAGTGGTGTGAAAATATGTCTTTAAGAATATACTGATCAAAACATATGCCTTTTTATAGCCCTTTAGTGGCTACGTGCGCGGCTACATTGAATGTGTGAAAAGTAAAGCGGAGTCAATATTCAAACTGGAGCACCCAAAACGCTCTTTTTTTCTTTCTTGAAAACTTAATCAATGAACAAGTGTAGATATATCTAACAACTGTCAGCGTTGCCAGCAGTACATTTGTTAGATTATGCACAGCTCAAGAATAAATGGTTGGAAGATCTCAGCCATCAAAAATTGGGGGACCCTTAACCTTCGCCTTTAAGAGTTGAACGCGATAGCGAAATCCGGCCCCCAGTGCGCACTTCAACCACTAAGTGCATACTTATTAATGTGTGCTGTTACGCACACACGCGTACACAGACATACATGCGCGCGCTATGTATCTAGTAGTAATGGTGCAGGCACTGGTACAGGTTTTCGATTTAAAGCACTTCCCTGTGCTAGCGTCGAGTCGTATTTCTCACAATGCCTCACAGATTGCAGCACATTAACTAATGTTTACTGTTTGCTTGATCAACGCCTCCTCTAGAAAGGAGCATGGCCTCCGAGATGGCGGGGACGCCGTGCGGCGACCCCGCGATCTCGGAGGCCATAAAAGGAGACGTTGGTTTGATATGTTTTCTGCTAGATGGACATAGTTGTCCATGCTTGGAGCTCTTTGAAAGTTCGCGTGTGTTTTTAGCGGCGATGGCTGCACTTTCCCGGCTTTTTTCGAAGCATAGCGTCGCGCAAAAAATGTAGTTCGGTGGCATCGCCAATGCGCCTACAAATCGCCGAATGGGCTCATTTTCGTCGTGACGTTTTTATGCCCCGATTGCCCACTATCAAAGCAGATACAAGCAAGAGGTTATAGCAGCGACAGCAATACGATTCGGCCACAAGCCTCCAACATGGCGCCGAATGGGTAGCTTCGTCAAACCTCCGACAGATGGCACCAATTTTGCATAAGGTCTATATAATAACATTTCCGGTTTTTCGGTAATAGTTGCCAGGACGTCTCCTACAATCGTTTACAGCATACTGACGGGAATGAAGCGCAAATGCGCATGTGCACTAAGGTTTAGGTGACCGTAAAACAACCCCTGGTGGCCAAGGGTAATTTGAGGTATCTCGGTGCGGTGTGCCTCGCAAGAATATTTTAGCTTTTGTCCGTAAAACAGCCGATTTATTTCGCCTAAATAAATCCCATAGCGTACCATTACATGCCGTCTCTGCCCACCGGGCGTCTGCTCACCGGGAGTGGAAGATGCCACGTTTTCAATCATCTGACATCAAAATACTAGCTGATAGAAGCGGTGCTGCTGCGGAAAGGGCCAAGCAATCGAGCTGACAACCCGCGCGAAAGTATTTTGTACGTACAAAGCAGCCTTAGTAGAAGCGCCGCTAATACATGTGCTTAATGTCACGGCATATATTGTAACTTTTCAGTGTTTGCATGCTCCGAAGAAAAAAAATATATCCTCCTTTGGTTGTTCAAGGTTATTTTGGTGGCATTTTATTTCGTTTATGATATCGTTTACTGCGTTAGTACATGCCGTCATATCACTTTGTCCGTCGGGTTAATTGCTACTTGAAACAACACCGCGAGGAAATTAGCATAATAACGAATAGTAGGATTATTGTATTACATAATGTTCTAGGCTTCGGAATCAGTGGGTCACCCGTTTCTTGTGGGTGCGCAGCGGGTAAACTTGCGGGAAATGGTGAGTATATCACGATTCCCTGTATTCACCGAAAGCAGAGGCGATATTCGGTGAGATGCTCTGTTCGCAGTGAACGCAACCGCAACAAATAACGCGAAATATCACGATTTATGAATAGCACTGTTTCGAGGCATTTCTAAATAAGCACATATAAACTAACTGAAGCACTGTCATTAACATGGTCTGCTACGTATTTCCTCTTCACAGTGTAATTACAACTAATATATGTCGAAAGTTCATCTTTCGTGAGTACGAAAAAAATTGCCAGTAGCAACTCAACGCAAGCCTCGCCAATGTAGGCAATAGAAAACGAAATAAGCTCACAGTGTCCGTTATGTCTTCACCTAAGACAACTCGAAGGCGAAAGCCATCTTCCTTTTCTTCTCAGTTGTGTATTAAGGAGCCTACATGACCGGCCGGTCATGTAGGCTCCCTAGATGTATTGATCCCCGCAACCCCCGAAAGCTTTGAGCTTCTAGCATGCTTTCGCACTGCCTCCAGGATCGGAGGCACCTACCTGGTTTTGCCCTGCCTCCGTGATCATCCCACCTCTGACCAAGCTACAGTGTCATGTGATAACGGTGTGGTCTTATACCACAGGAGCGAAGGAACTAGACGGCAGAACCGCAATCGACACCAGCAGGAAACACGAGTCGTTGCTTCACGTGCCACTGCCAAGCGCCGTCTTTATTTCCTTCCCTTGAGGTCGAACGCTCTCCGGTTTTGTTCGCCGCCCAAACGAGGGCGCTACAATGACATTATGTGGCGTTACGTCAAATGACGTCATGCCATAATTTGTGAGGGCATGATGATGTCACTGTCTTTTGCAATATGTGACGTCACGACGACGTCATATGGTGACGTCATCACGTGATGATGATTATTTGCACCACTCGTCCTCAACGCCGCAAGACGCCGACGGTCAAATTTCGCATTTCACGAGGCATATAAGGCGTTGGCCTTAATAAATTCGGATGCGTTGACGCGACTATGAATTCGTAACAAAACGCCTGTAGCAGGGGGAATAAACACTTATGGAACGTGGAGTCAGAACAACAAAACGGCTTGTTCTAGCAAGTTTGCAGCTTAAACCCTTAGCAAGCATGCATCTTGGGCTCGCCTGCACACGCAAGAGAACGGTACACGTTGTAGCGAACGGGGTTATTGAGGAGGAACCGCATATGATGCTACCTTCTGCAGCCCTGGCGGGATAAATGCTTAGCGCTGAGGATCCCTTAGCAACGTTCTTGTCGTGAAAACAAAAGTCAGCGAATATCAGTACGAGGTATCAAGCTACTGGACAAAACTGCAAAAAATTGTGCCGCCTAAACAGTATAATGGACGGCAAGCAATGCATACATGCAATTGGCCGTTACGTGATTAAGCCTTCCCCAACTGGAAGCTAGCAGCGCCAATGCTTCCAGTGATCCCTCCATGCGCTTTCACGTGGCGGAGATGGACGGCGCTTTTTATCTCTGCTTGAGGCGCCACCGGTGGCAATCCTCGCATGCTTTCACTTGCCTAAAGAGCATACGAAGAGAGGGGCGATGTTATCGATTTGGACATTATGCCGAACATGACGGCGATGGCGAATGCAAAACTGTGCGCCGAGCATCCATATAATTGCTATCGCAGTAAAACCGAAGCTTACGCCCAATCTTATTAGCTACCAAATATTCAAACAACCATCATATGTAATACTCAACAAAACGTATAGTGGTCTAGTTCATTGTGTCTAGTGACCGCGGGGAATATTTGTTTACTTACGTCGGTCGTAACTTGGTGGAGGAGCTTTGAAAAGAGAAAAACGAAAAGCATTATGCACAACTGTGACTAAACATAGAGAGCTTGCACAACATAGGCGCCACGCGGTATGAAAGAATAAGTTGATCTGGCCATTGTTTTCGGGGCAAGCGATCTTTTCGAGAAGCTGCACCCGCGCAAGTCATAGATGATGTATAATATTGCAACAACCGGCTCCTCGCAAGTAAAGTTACCGTATCACAAGACTCTCTAGGGACTGGTTTGTCAATAAATAAAGTCTATGCGAAAAATACAATGTTTATTCACTCGTGCATATCACGCTCTTGTTTCTGACGGCCAGTGGCTTCACTAAGGCCATGTCATTAAGCGTTCGCAGGACTGACTATAGACAGATGTAGCTTATGTCCGGAGAGGCCCCGCGTAGACGACCGAAGCGCAGCAACCGATCACCTCCGCGACGAAAAAATAGTCCTGCTCATATACTCGCCAATGTTCTCGGAAGGCGGGGGCACCCACCGTTCGGCTCGTGAGGTCTGTCTGGAATGAGTGCCCATTAGTGCAGGTTTGTGTGCATCCAGCTTTCAGGAGAAAATGCCGCGGACTTCTCAAGTTGTATCCGACTATCGTCCCTGCCAACACTAAGAAAACTTCCCCCACAATCTTGTACTCAGATTTCCGTGCTTTTCCTAATGCCTGAAAACGAGAACTTAAGTCACTATGCGGAAATCTTGGTTGCATTTGAGCCAGCAGGATACATTGTGGCTGTAACAAGCAAAATTTAATATTATTGCTTAATGGTACAGAATTTTTAGGTGACACCATTGTAATTCGACATTTTAGAAAATGTCGAATTACAATGGTGTCAGCTGCGCTTCAAACACGATTATTAGACGAAGGCACGTGCGAAAGACATCTTCTGTTGTGCGTGTTCATAAAGCAATGAACACCCTTTCGAGATGAACTTCCACCAGCTAGCACAACTTGTTGGTCTATTACAGCTGGAGATGCGATACGTAAACTGAAACCTTCCGCTCGCTAGTTTTGGAAGAGCTTCGCACATCATACTGGTAGTGTTTCGAATGTGCACGTTGCCAATATATACCACTGAACACGTTAGATGTGGTTCAGAACTTCTGACATCTTTGCACTAGAGAGCTACAGACTGGCTAATCAGATAGCGTTTTTCGACGCTACATGCTTTCGAACCTTCAAGCGTCCTATAGATAAACACTAACAGGACAAGAAACAATTTCCTGACTGTACGTGTTTTCATTACCTGTGCTTTAATTCATGATAAAAAATAGTGCAGTATTTGCTGAGAAAAACAATTTGGCGTATTTGGATATGTAATACAAAGAAACAGTTCCTTCGCGAGATAAAAACTACACTGCAATTTAACGCTATCCCTCCAGATGCTGTGGCCTTTTGCTGTACGAGAAATAATGATACCGTGAACACAGACTCATTTCGTGTATTCATGCCAACATGGAAATTGATGCAGGCTGTGTTCAAGCATCCCGAATATAGAGCAAGGTAATGTCATCCTTCTGTGTGTGCTTTTTTTCGCTCAACAGTCCAAGCTTCCACACAGCGCGATGATATTCCTCACTTCTTTCTATAAATAATAAAAATGGTACGATTCTTTGTCCGGTCAGGGATATCACCAAGCTAAAATAACACCGCTACCCGCTAAAGCGGCCGCTCGGCATGAAAAGGACCAGATGTTGGTCTAACGCTCATGAGTGACAAACTAAACCATGATGTGGCGCGCAAAAGAAAGTTTTTGGTTAACATGAAGAGCTCTTGACAACAAAAACAATCTGTTTCCCTAAACGAGTACCGACAAGAAATGTAAATATATTTGGCTTGTTGCTCTATATAAAAACGCGTGTGTCGAGAACCCAAACAACAGTGTCGTACAGCTTGGGAATGCACTGAAGATATTTTTAATACCACTACCTTAAAAAAAACACTTTCGGTTTCGGTATCGAAGAGACGGCTTCACAGTGACGTTTCAACAAAAATCTGACGACAGAGGAAGACGGCAACTCGCCAAATATTAGCACAATCTGTCATTTGCTGTCAGTCTAACGCGGTTCACGTAAACAACATTAAGCGAATTGTCGTCCAGCGATTCTGAGAGCGATTTCTGCAATTTAGGCTGCATGCTGGACGCAGATTTTGCAATATTTTATACGCGTTGTCTGGTTACGGCGCGTGGAGAGCGTTGATAGTGCATATCATGGATACCCAAAATGTCCCTTTTGGGGTGCCTCAAAATCATGTCAGTGCTCCTTTACGGGCGAAGGAATGAATGCGATAGCAACAAATCCTAATGTTACACGAAGTCAGGCTAGCTCTTTTGGATCCAAACTCGCGTAACTAAACAAAATTCTGGTTAAAGGAAACACGGTCGCTCCAGAGACCGAAGCGGTTTTCGTGCTTTCATTTCACTAAACGCCAAGTAGGCGTTGAGAGCACAGCAATTACGCGTGCAGTCTCCCGATGCTTGTCGAGATAGCACGCGCGCTAGCAACCGCACCCCTTGACCGACGAAGCTAATAATGTGATGTTTATTCACTCGTGCCCAGTGGCGTAGCCAGGGGGAGGGGAGGGGTGCACACCGGGCCCTTGCCCACCCCCCTCTTATTTTTTTTGCCATGGCGTAAAGAGCTCAAAATGACACTCGCTCACATTTGCCTTCCCGACGCTCTCTTCAGATCAAGGAGGTGCCTCCCCCACCCCCCCAAATGATATTTCTGGCTACGTCCCTGCTCGTGCCCACCACTTTATTGTGTTTAAGAGCCAGTGGCCTCACTAAGGCCATATCAGTTACTATATATCGCAGGACTGACTCGTACTGCGATAAACGAGAGAGGGGAGGGGGTGTTTCCTGTCAGCTTGAGCAGCAATTGACGGCAGGCCTCGGGCGCGAGGTGATGTAATCGCATGCGCCCTCCGCGCGACGTAGACGGCCGGCTCGTTTCGTCTCCCATTCAGTGGCTTTCGTCACCAACGCTCGGGAACTTTTTCTAACGGGTAGAAAAGACGATGCGCAGGGTGAAGTTTTCAAGTGAGACTTTATACGGAAAATGACTGTGATGGCAAAAGCCCATTGAGAGTGTACATATCATTGCTATCGCAATAAAATATCGCAGTTTTCTCTTAAAAGAAACAGTGCAACTGAACGCTCTTCTGTAAACAGTTATAGCTGCATTGTGTGAATTTTATGTAGTAGAAATACTCGGCGGATGTGTGACCTAAATATAGAAATTTCATAGTACTGCATTCGGCTTATGTGCAGTTTTGACAGAATCAACCAAATTAGCAATTTGAAATGCAGCATAGTAACTCCTGAATGAATTTTGACACCTTGTTGGCCATCTATAAAATAATGGAAGCATGACACTTCGTTGACTTTCTGAAATATTTTGGCGTATCGTACAAATGAGTAAAAGTAATATTTCCGCACACTTACGCGTGGTCGTGGTTGTTGTGGTTGTTGTCGTGGTTGTTGTCGTGGTCGTTGTCGTTGTTGTCGTTGTTGTTGTCGTGGTTGTTGTCGTGGTCGTTGTCGTTGTTGTCGTGGTCGTACTTGTAGTCGTACTTGTGGTCGTACTTGTGGTCGTACTTGTGGTCGTAGTTGTGGTCGTGGTTGTGGTCGTGGTTGTGGTCGTGGTTGTGGTCGTGGTTGTGGTCGTGCTTTTGGTCGTGCTTGTGGTCGTACTTGTGGTAGTGCTGCGAGTCGTACTACGGGTTGTACTGCGGGTCGTGCTGCGGGTCGTGCTGCGGGTCGTACTTGGGGTCGTGCTTTTGGTCGTACTTGTGGTAGTGCGGCGGGTCGTACTACGGGTTGTACTTCGGGTCGTGCTGCGTATCCTACTTGTGGTCGTGCTTGTGGTCGTGCTTTTGGTAGTGCTGCGGGTCGTCCTACGAGTTGTACTGCGGTTCGTGCTGCGGGTCGTGCTGCGGGTCGTACTTGGGGTCTTACTTGGGGTCTCACCGGGGGTTGTGTGATTTACTGGCGTCACTGTGGGCCTAGCAGTTGTTCCCGGTGGTCCTCGCGTTGATGGCTTGCCGGTACCTGCACAGGGGTGGCAGCAATAGTGGTGGCAATGTGTGAGCTCTAGCTTACTACAGAAGAACGTAAGATACATTCTACTCCAATAAAAATCGCGGAATGAAAAACGCGCTGTACATTAATGAGATTGTGAGTACGTACTATATATAAAATTGCGCGCAGATTTACGTGCTTAAGTTAGGAATAGAGGTGCGCATTCGAGCCAGTCATTTATATTGATGTGGAGAGACGTGAGATAAATATTATAACGAAAGTGCGACACAGTTGAAGAGTTCTGACACAACTTTTTTTGTGAAAAACAGAAAATCAATCTTTAAGCGCATTACTGTCAGAAAAATTTCTATGATGTTAACCGTTTCATTATGGTAAAGCTATGGAAGTTAAGAAGAATGATATACACTTGGAGGGTCATCTACGGGTTACTTTTGAATGTTATTAATTTAGCCTTCGGATATGCTAGTTGCGCACTTCTCGGTAGCTCTACACGACAATATCCCTGCAATGTGTTACTCCCAGCAGTTAGACTTTTGTCTGCAAGTGAAAAAAAATTTCTTGACAGTTGTCTGGCTTTTGTATGTGCAGCAATAAGCAAGACAATATTACGCAATTACGTCGAAACATAAATTCATCATCATCAGCCTGTCTACGCCCACTGCAGGGCAAAGGCCTCTCCCATGTTCCGTCATTCAACCCGGTCCTGTGCTTTCTGCTGCCACGTTATACCTACAAACTTCTTAATCTCATCTACCCACCTAATTTTCTGTCTCCCCCTCACGCGTTTGCCATGTCTTGGAATCCAGTCAGTTACCCTTAATGACCACCGGTTATCCTGCCGACGTGCTACGTGCCCGGCCCATATCCATTTCTTCTTCTTGATTTCAACTATGATGTCCTTAACCCCCGTTTGTTCCCTAACCCACTCTGCTCTCTTCCTGTCTCTTAAGGTTACACCTATCATTTTCCTTTCCATCGCTCGCTGCGTCGCCCTCAATTTAAGTTGAACCCTCTTTGTAAGTCTCCAGGTTTCTGCTCCGTAGGTAAGTACCGGTAAGATGCAGCTGTTATATACCTTCCTCTTGAGGGATAGTGGTAGATTACCATTCATGATTTCATAATGCTTGCCGAATGAGCCCCAACCCATCCTTATTCTTCTAGTTATTTCACTCTCATGGTTCGGCTCCGTGGTTACTACCTGTCCTAAGTAGACGTACTCCTTTACAACTTCCAGTGTCTCGCCACCTATCGCAAAGCGCTGTTCTCTGCAAACATAAATTATGGGAGCACAAATGCGCGCAAAGTGCGTAGTGGTGGGCCCACTATCCACACCCCTACTCATTTCACATTACTCTGTGCATATCCGTGTGATAAAAAGCAAGCGGTTGAACCTCACGCTCTCAATCTGCAGTCTTTTATTTTACTTTAATAAAATCATGTGCAAAGGCATCCACACACGGAACAAACGCACATAATTTATGCTGTTGTACCTTTTGATGCAATAGTATCTCTCATTTAGCGCACACAGCCCTAGTAACGTGTCCTTCCGACTTAAATTTCCTTTGTTTTCTCACAAAGTTGAGACGCTTCATAGCATTTTTATGGTGGTGTTCTTTTAGGTTTACCTGCTTTCTTTGCCTTTTTGTAGTTAATCGGCCTTTACCGACGCCCGGTGAGCACGGTCTCGCTATATACTCATGGCCGTAAGCACCGAACACCCGAGGCCGCGCGCGCAGCGAGGGAGACACCAGACGACACTCACCAATCGGTTATTTATTACCCAGATTTTTTTACAAAGAGATCATTAATTCAATACAGCCAATCGTACGTAACATAATGATACAGGACACCAATTAGCTAATACGAGTTACAAAGTATATCGATTAGTGGCCGCGAATGGCACAGCTATAAAACAAGGAAACAAACAAACAAAGAACCAAGTTTCGAGAGCCGCCCTACTCTATTGTCAGTGCTCCCGCGATCTCGCACCACAGAGCAGAAGAAACAGAACAGACGAAGGAACACTTGAGAGAAACACACGGTGAACGATCGCTGGGCGCTGCCTCGGGACTTCGAGACCGCGGAAGGGAGCGCGCCCGCCGAGGCCGGGGCCCTGACGAGACGACGTAACCACCGGCCGGCGACGAAGAACAAAGAACAAAGGATCGCCGCCGGCCAGAGAGGCCAAAACGCATGCGCACCCTCCGAGATCCCGAAGTGGTCTCCCCAAATCCCGTCGCGCGCCCCCGCTTCTCAAGCGAACGCGAGCAAGGTCCGAATCCCGCCAAAATTAGGCCAATGGCACACCATGGTAAGCCTTCGAGGGGCGGGGTGGCGGCAAAGTGACGGCGATTTCTGACCATCTGCCGACCGTCCAGCCGGAAGGAGACGGACGCGAGAACTCTCCAAAGAAAAATGGCGTCGAGCAACTAGTGCGGACACCTCAGTTCCCACAACTTCTAACCGACGACTGTGCAACGTAAATTCTATTTCTCGGCCGCATTTCGTAGGGAACCTCGAGCGGGAATGAATTTGATCTCATTCCTACTTAAACCTTCACATGTCTTTTTTATGATAAATTTTATGAACTTTTGCATGATTTTAGACCTGTATTATTTACGTAGAGCCTAAAGCAGACAAGGCTTTCTGAATGTTATTCGAATAAACGTTTTTCGCCTGAAATGTACTGATATTCAATATTTATTACCATGTGCATAACACTGGTTTAGCAATTTATATAATATAAAAGTTAGGCTTTGAAACATACATCAAGTCCAACACAACAAGTCTTATTCCTCATTTCTCTAGGTACTGTAGCTCCGTTGAAGCTTCTTAACTATAGTCTGTCACAACTTAAGAAGTCCACAGAGGCCCACCCAGACGACCGAAGCGCGACTGCCAATCACCTCTGCGACTGAAGAAGTACTCCCGCTCGTGTAGTCGGCAATGTTCTCTGAAGGCGGGGTTACCAGCCGTCTCATGACGCCACTCAGGAGTGTGCGCCCATTGGTGCACATTCATTTTTGTAGAAAGCGCAAAAAAAAAACACAGCACAGAGAAACGAAAGGAACAGGACGATGCTCTTTGTGTTGTGTTTTTTTCCCGCTTTCTACAAATATAAATTTGCACGAACTCGACCAACTGTCTCTGCAAGTTTATTGGTGCAGGCTTGTGCGCATCCACCTTTGAGGAGAAAATGCCGCAGATTTCTAAAGTTGTATCCGACTATACGCAGTTTAGGCCAGCAGAATAAAAAAAGAACGATATCTTACTTGTTGGAGTTGGCACACGGCTGCCCGGGCGGTACGTCACGTGCATTGTGTCTGCAAGTGAGAAGACGCGAGTGCTTTAAAAAATTCAGGAACCCTTCGTTCAGGAGACCTTCCAGGAGCCCTTCCTTCTTTCTTTCCTTCCATCGCATTGCGCAATGCTCCCTCCTAACATGTTTTTTCCTCTATGCCGAGAATTGGGCGTTCACCTACGTGCTTAGCAGCGCAACATTTAAGTTGTCACATGCAACAACCACGGTCATGGCTACATATGCAGGCAACAATGATATGTGGCGACGTGAAATGACAATTCACCTGGATAAAGATCACATTGCCATATCACAAACGGCTGATCGTGGACAATCTGAAGATCGATAGAGCATCAGTTGATGGAAAACGGCGCATTCAAATAAGCATGACACCGGCGCAACTGTGAGGGCCGCATTTCAATACGGTCACCTGACGCCGTATTTTCCACCTACGGCACTGCTACCTATATCTGTGGGTCATAAAATTCTTCGTCCGAAAAGGCTTCACGCGGTCGGCCTCCCTTTTTCTAGCTAAATATATTGAAAACTAGATATAATTTAATTGGCAACTACTCAATCGACTTTGCCTGATTTTGCTGACAAAGAGTAAAAACATAATGACATACACCACTGGAAGCAAAATCGGGATTCCACGCTACCTGGCTTTAACTGAATTGGTATATCTTTTTCGCGTTTAAAAAATTTGAAAGCTAACTTTATACAGCCCTCGTACCAAGAAAAAAAAAGGGTTTCGCAGTAGGACCAACAATCCTGGTTGGAAAATAGAAGCAGTAAAATTTGATAATGATTTTAGCTGATGCAAATTTGTGGCACTGTTTTCAGGTAGTTTCCGTAAATATTGTACTGACTATCGTAGAATATTCTATATTTCTTAATTTGTATCAATTACAATGGTCCTTTATCTGTACTCTAGCTTTGTTCCGGTTTCATAAGCTATTAGCTCCAGCGCCGACTTTATTTCGTGCGACGAATTTTCGTTAGCCCTATTTAGCGCAGAATGTATACCAGTCGGTTAAGCAATCGAGAAACAGGATTCACAAGAATGCGGGTATGGCAACTGGTTTTAGGTGATGAAAACTTTATTAGTCTCAGTACACTTGGACTGGCCATCAGTAAGTTTCTTGTTAGCCAATTTGAGTAGTTGATATACCTTCATGCTTCGCTTTAAATGTATCAAGTGAAACTGAAATGTGTGCATCGCAGAGAAGTGGCGGAATCATTTCCATTACCTAACTAAATATATATAAAACCTTAACGGTAAGGCCCTGTCCTAATATGTTCTAGCTTTTGAAATATACTATGGCAGATAATGTCTAGAGAAAGGCGCGAAAGAACTTACCAGCCTCATCGTCGTAATCAGCTGAAAAACAAATAGTATATGTACGTAAGGAAGCCGTGTAAAACATGAGCACATGTGTGAGTCATTCGGTGCACACCCAGAATTAAGAGCGTGTTCGTAGAAAAACGGTGCTTTAGATTGTATCGAAGGAGTCGAAACGCGGACCGCAAGAACAGCACTGGCAGATGAGTCTAGCAACACCTTAATTAACCACTGCAAGTCCTAGTAGGATGTGACATACTTGTTCACGGAACTTGACAAAAGAAAGTAAAATCATCTGCATTCTAATACGATCACTCTGGTGCTTGCAGTTATTGTCCTCTGCGCTTATACGTTGCGCCGTAGTGACGATATGGCGCCACCACTGCAGCCATGAAAAAATAAAACCAGAAAAGTGAGCGGTAGTACCTTATCTGCGCGAACAATGACAAGAAAACGTTAACACACGTGAAGTAGCGCTGGAGAAAATGCAAGCGATTGGAATATATCAAACAGCGCAAAAAAAAAGAGACCGTGAAAATGTCATTTTTTTCACAAATCAACTGACGTAGCTTACTGTTTAAAACCTAAATTAGCATGCAGCCTAAAAAACGTTGTCGGAGTGCATTTGCTGTTGACGCGTGTACAAGTGCATTGAGTAGAAAAACGCTGAAATTATGTGACACCTCGTGAGCACGGTGCAGTACCAGTATTGACGTGAATGAGAGTGCAGTAAGCAGTTCGAAGGCTTCATGTTTCAGTGATACCAAAGGGCGACTGGCGGCAAAACGTTTCTTGTGGCTTTTTTACGCTTTCATAAGTCCTGTGAATGTCATTCACGAAGTTCAATGGCAGGTGCTCTAACTGGATAATTCTGAGGTCGTAATTAGGAACAAGTCTGGCATCACTTCCAGAGGCTCGTCCAGAATAAACTGGCGCCCAACACGTCACTCAAATTACGGCGCCGCGAGCGGTAGAAACGAAACTGACGCTCTTGCGACATTAACCAGGCGGCTGCATGCCCAGGCACGGGCTTCTCGCCGAATTGATATCTACTATAGGACGCCTGCCATTAAACGAGACGCGACACAACAGCGTACTAAACATTCACTTCACGGCCAATAGTGTGTCCCTCGGAAAAATAATTCCTCGCTAGGCTACGTCAAAACCAGCGAGCATAAGCAGTGGGAACCACACGGCGAACAGCCGGACGGTAGAGTGAGACAGGAAAAAGACGAAGGCAGCCTTTGCAGGCACGTATAAGTGGTGGAACGCGAGGCCCGCAAATTTGTGTCTGTTAGGTTGGCAATACTCGTGGAACGAGGGAACGGCGCAGAGAACTCGAGTAGCCCTCGAGCGCGTCATATTCATGACCATGCTTCAAGATGCTGCCTCTTGGTGAAAAGTCGCGCTTTCAATGAAGTTGTATTGAAAAATGTTTAGAGCAACGTTGGCCTCTTATACTCGGCAGAGATGTTTTTGTATGCGAAAGAATTGAACAAAACGAACATCTCGAGCTTTCTTTGTTGTTCGTGAACTTTAGCAATATGCGAATAGTAGTGATTAACCAAGCACGCATGGACAACTCACTGAATAGAGTACACCGCAGTAAATTCACGTCGCTCTACGTGAACGTTCAGTACGAACACTTGGTCCAACATCCCAAAATAAACGGAGAAGTTAACAAAAAATGTTATAGAAATTTTGAGAATTGTCTTCTAATGCGCAAGCCGTTCCGGATCGTCTGTTACTTCACTTTTCTTTACATATACTAAGCTTAAGCATGCCACCTATTGCTTTTCTTGGTGCCATTGAATGGTTAAGCATTAGTGTACAGTTCTCAGAAATTCTGACATTTTACACCACTTGGCCGTTACTATACAGTTTCATGACATCGCCTTGACCACTAAGAACCGCCGAATAAGCAACTCCTGACCCCTACTTCGCCGCTACTTGAACTTTTTGCATAAACTCATCCAGACTTTTTCCGGACTTTAGCTCGACCACTATTGACCATCGCTTTACTACTCACCACCACTTTACCACTATTTCACGTCTTGCTTACTCTCTGCGTTCACCGGTTCGAAAGCCAACAGACTTGGAACGCTGACGGTTCGAGTTCTTGTAAACTTTGGAGGTCAAGCGGTAATATCTCACACGCTTCGAAGATCTGGGGCTAAAGCGCGTGATTACCCTGGTGGTCAAGGGTTCGATACCCTTAATATTAGGCAGGGGGTGAGGCTTCGATACTTGGTAGGTATTGAGTTCGAGGACTGCACTGAGCTTAACTCAAAATCATGTCTCGGTAACACGGATACTATCTACAGTTTTATCACGTGTTCCTTCATAACACTTGTTATGGGTAACATTATTGCGTGTCGATATATGTTCACTACGTGAACTATTACATTGAAACATGTGGCTTCAAAATACATCGCACAATCCCATGACGTGTGTTTGATGCTGTGACACAGAGAACAAAATTAAGTGACGTCAAACTGCCCTGTGATGTTAAAGCTTTAGAAGTTAAATGGAAAATGTGATGTACCGACGCTACGGATGAATTACTCCAGGTAAACCACGCATGCGAATCAGTATGCGCAAAGTGCAATACGCCAGAAAAATACAGATACTCACTGACGTAGACGTTGGAGATAAGGAGAAGTAGGATGATCATGAGGATGAACAGGATTAGAATGCAGCAGGAGATAACGGGAATAATTTCGTCTGGATAAGTGTCGTCGTCGGTATTGGTTGGGTTGCTAGCCCTGCACAAGACGATGTTATACAGCGATAAGTTACGTCATCAGTTTTTGTTCGACATATTGCAAGTAGAGTTGTATCTTATGATACATGCTTATTTTACACATTTAGGGAAATTTTCCACACAGCATTTCAAATTGACTGGTGTCTTGAGCCACCTCAACACCATTTTATTTCACGGAAATGCGATGGTTTGTTGATTGTTTATATAATTCACTGTGCGAAGGTCACCACGAAAGCTATACACACCCACCTGTCTCTATATGGGACGACAACATTGTTCGGCACCGTTAGCAGTTTGTACAATAACGATGAGGCAAGTCTAAAGGCGAAACAAATGTCGCATTTAAGTGTCTTTAATGGCGCTATAGCTTCTAGCATTCGGAGAAATTTCACTTGGGTAGATTTAAGGTTAACATTTTGTCGTCGAATTCTGTAGCTTGAGTGTGCAAGCACAATGCACTAGAACGGACGTGTTCACAGTCGTCCCCTTCCAGTGTTCATGGACCAAGCAATGTGCACGTCCTTTTCGTACCACACCCAGAACAGCAGATAACAATGCGTGCTAACGCAACCGCATATTAAGTGGGAGTGGGCGCGGAGCGAGCGCAGCCACGCAAAGGAGGCGGGCGCGCCGCGCGAAGTACGCGTTGCATTTTTAGCGTTACAGGCTACCTAGCGCTCACGTCGCCACGGAGCCTGCGCGACAGAGGGAAAGGATCGGGTGCGCCTGACGACAGAACCACATGACGCAGCGCACTCTATGTTGCGACGTCAGCCCTTACCTCACTCTCTACTAAGATGATGCATTATTGCAGAATCATGAATCAATTGATACAGGGAAGGCTGTCCTGTAGTTGGCATATACAGTCTAGATAGCACATACGAACGGACAATACTCTACTCTTTCAATGAACACCGACAGGCCATTGACCCTTAACTTTACAAAACTTATATCCAATATTATATTGACGCGAGGTAGGCTGGCAACTGTAGTGACCAGGCTCTTGAAATAGCACAACGAAGTTAATCGGTGTGCGCGCTCGTTTGAGTATCAACCATTTTCTAGCGTAAACGCCTGTTTGGCGTCTTCGCCCCTGTGTCATCTAGCATACACCTATTAGCCTGGTGACATTTTCTGGTTGAGGTCCTGGGTACGGTAGATGATAGGTCTCCAGAGCCTACCGCAGACACACGCCCGCCGACATTTCGACCGAGCTTAACCCTGTGCACGTACGTATCAGTCGTCACCTCCAGCGCCTCCACTTCAACGCACGATCAATATGAATCAAACACCTCCTAACGCTACCGCGCAAGCACCAATCAGCTTGTCGTCAACCAAACGTGGATGCCGAAGGCATTTCACTCGAACTGCTTTCGAATATGCTGACGACTGGCTTGAGCACTTTGACCGGGCTGTCATCATCAACGACTGGACCAAAGAACGCAAGCTACGCTATGTGTATAGCGCTCTCGATTCCGCGAAAACATGGTTTCAGAACCATGAGGCAACGCTAGCGTCGTGGGACCAGTTTCATCGGCAGTTCCTCAACGTGTTCGCCAGAACGGACAGGAAGGAGAGAGCTGAGTGTGCCATGGAGGCGAGAGTTCAATGCCGAAAAGAAAGGGCGACACGTACATAGAGGGCATCGATCGGCTTTTCAGGCGTTTTGGGCCTTCCATGACTGAAGCCAAAAAAGTTCGCCACCTAATGAGAGGCGTCAAGGAAGAAATGCTTCCCGGCCCCATTCAAAACCGCCTGCGACACCTGCGGAGTTCGACAATAAGTCACTGCCATAGAGATGGCCCTTCAACAGCGTACCAGGAAGTATAACCGCGATGTCCTCCATTCAAGCGAGGTCACTTCGGTCACTCTCGGCAATACATCATCGCGTTGCAAGGGCTCAACAGGGCTGTTATCTAAGGAGGAGCTACAAAGGATGAAGATTTCCGCTTGTCTGCAGAGACACGATTGTCACTGTTTTACGTGTCTTCTACGTTCCTGTCTTAACATTTGCGCAATCAATTGAAGTTCAGAGATGCAGATGATTTGTCCACCAGTAGGGCAGCTGCTCCGTTGCGGTGGTTGTGCGCGTCGAGTTAGGTCGGGCCGTCCCCGCATCCCCAAAACTACGAGGCGCCACAAGAGCGGCAGTTCGTCGAAATGAGCTACGCGGAAGCAGTGCGACGTCCTTAACCGTGTAGTACTCCCGGCACGGTGCACCGCACACAGAAAACGGAAATAGGCTTCAGTCCTCGCAGCCCACTGTTCATCGCCGAAGCAAGGCCAAGACAGAGCAATGTCCAGCGCACAATGCACCACAGGCCGCTTTGTTTTCATTGTGGGGAAGCCGGACGCATCTACCGAACATGCCCTTACCGCAGTATAGGTCTCGGTGGATTCTCGGCGAAAGCCAATCGTCCGCGACCTGGTGAGCGACCACTGGAAATAGAGACCTTCATTTCGAATCGTCGCGATGTCGAGTGTCGATGGCGTGAGGCCCGCTCGTCGTCGCCTGCTCGTTATAGATCACCAAGCCCAGCCTTTTCACGCGGCACTCCGAGACGCCGCTCGCCCAGTCCTGCAGGTCGGGAAAACTGAGTTCAGTGACTTCCGTAGAGGAGGCCGCTGACGCTCACTACACAGAAGATCCTCCATTACGGTGATATCGACGACAGAAAAGAGGCACAGCCGCAGTCAGATGCGGTGCAAAAAGTGGTAACGTCAGATATTACTGTAACCGTGGACGACGAAGAAGCAATGGCGCTAACTGACACTGGAGCAGACCCTTCAGTTATGAGCATAGACCTTGCGTGCAGGCTGAATAAGGTTTCTATCCAGCGGACTGGGTCGCAGATTCGCATGGCAGGAGGCCATCTCCTAACTCCGGCGGGAAGATGCACAGCGCGAGCAAGCATTCGCGGGTTCACGTATCTCGGAGCTTTCATGAAACTTCCCATTTGCTCGAGTGACCTAATTCTCGGAATGGACTTCGTGCACGGCATTGTGCTGCGTCACGGTGCACCTGCTGTTCTCATCACAGATATCGGTGCAGGGTTTACTGCGGAGTTATTCAAACAGGTCGCTAAGATGACGCACACTAACCACCGGAACACCACAGCCTATCATCCCCAAACCAGCGGTTTGACGGAGCGATTAGACAGAACACTAGACGACATGCTATCTACGTATGTTGAAGTTGAGCACAAAACGTGGGATGAAAATTTGCTGCATATGGGTTGACTGATAATACAGCTGTGCAAGACCACCAAGCTTGCACCGTTCGAGCTTGTTTACGGATGTCGTGTGACAACACCGCTAGACGCCAAGCTCTCCGTAGAACAAGACACTAGCCGAAATGGCAGCATTGACGGCTTCATTCAGAATGTCAAGGAAGCCCGACAGCTTGCTCGGAAACCGCATTCGCACGTAGCAGGATACCGACGCTCGCCGTTACAAGCTGGGTCGACGGAACATCCACTACTAACGGGGTACTATGTGTGCGTGTGGACACCTATCCGACATCGTGGGCTCTTGGAGAAGTTGTTACGACACTATTCTGGACCTTGCGAAGTTGTGCGCTGCCTTCGTGATGAGGATTACGAGGCGGTGCCCCAAAACTCTGATCCGAGTTTGAGCCGACGACGCCCGCATGCTGAGGTTGTCCAGGTAACACTGATGAAACCGTACCACGCCCTCGAGTGATAAGCAACACTTCGCAACCCCTTCGCATTATGTACTGCATTACTTTGGATATCTTCTTTTTTTCCTTACGCAACCACCTTTCATCATAGAGCTGTCCACTTGCACCTGAGCCAATTGACCGGGATGGTCACTCTCAAGAGGGGAGGATTGACGGGAGGCAGGCTGGCAACTGTAGTGACCAGCGTCTTGAGAGAGAACAACGCAGTTAATTGGTGTACACGCGCTTTTGGTTGTCAGCCATTTTTTAGAGTTAACGCCCCTGTTTGTATCTTCGCCCCTCTGTCTTCTAGCGTTTGTCTGTTAGCCTGGTGACAATATGTATGCTGCACAATTCCCAACTTGAACCACAACCTCCTTTTTATAGGAGTTTCTAATTTTTTTCTTAAGTTTCATAGCATTCGAGCCAACGCTCAACTTCCGTTTGGTTGGCCGCGAATTACAGTGTGCTCCGTGAGAAACAAATGTCGCTGGGTGCTTGAGCCATACACGAAGTAGGCGGCGTTAAAAATATCGAGGAGACCTTAATCCTTGCCTTAGGTTTCTGCTAGTGGCACTGGCGATGGGGATCACTAAGGCCGCGTAGAAATACGCGCCTGCTTGAGGTCTGCTCCTCGAGGCTCACAAGAAAAGCGTCTGCTCTTTTAATCAACTCATTAAAGAAATTTCATTAAATATCCTGGCAATTAATTGGCCTTTATCTTAACTAAACTATCCTCCGATATCATGTGTATCGAATGTAACTGTCGATGTGAACCACACCAATGGATTCAGTACCATTTATTCTTTTTAGAAGACATTTGCTCAATATTGAGAAAATTGGAACTAAAGTGCTCAACCGGAATCGCATGGAATAGAAGCACGAGTGTCACTGGCTGCTTGTGCCGCTAATAATGACCACAATAACTGCACGACAACCGCACGACAAGCGAAGGTGGCAGTGGGCGGGCCCAAAACTGCACGAGTGTAGATTTTGCAGCGCCAAATCTTGTTGTCTGGCGGCTCTTTCGCGTCATATATGCGACCTAAAAATACATAAGTTCATGCAAATCTACGCTCGCGCTACCAATAAACAGGAGCGTTCACACCGATTCATGTAATTCAAGATAATATGAATCAATGATAACGCTGCTGTTGATTAGTTAATTCAAGGGTGGTAGCATAATGAATGTAAAAGCTCCAAATATTCAAAAAAAGGGCAGCGGCTATCGTGATCTGTACGCATTAAAATAATGGTACTCTATAAAAAAATCACAGCATATCCACGGGGTGAATGATGATGAGTGGGGCGAAGCTCCGGAGGGAGTCATCGGTAAACCGTGAAACTCTTCCGTGAAATTCGCCCAGTACATCATATGAAGAGTGTGAAACACCATGTATATATTAAACATCAAACTTTTATTGTACTGTTGGTTTACGTGGTCCCTTCATTATCCCCGCTTTGTGATCGGTAAAATGCAGGGAAAGTGTCCGCTCCCGAGCGAAAGAGAAAGCGCGCCAAGAGCGAGCGCCTTGTCTGCCTCCATCGGGCGACGAGCGAAAGAAAGCGCGCCAAGAGCGAGCGCCTTGTGTGCCTCCATCCGGCGACTCCGAGCGAAAGAGAAACGCGCCAAGAACGAGCGCCTTTTACGATCGCAGGCATCCAACGACATACGCCATTCGCATTATCCAAGCGCCATCTGTCGTCTTTAAACAGCAACTCTAAGAAATACATGAAACGCCATCTAGTGAGCAATTCATTAAACTAGAGCTCTAACAAATACATGAAACTCCATCTAGTGAGCAATTTATTAAACTAGAGCTGGCTACATACATACATACTACTACTACAGAGGAGGGAACAACCCACACCCTAAAGAGCTTCGCACCTAAAAAGTTTTATTGCTCTACTTACGTTACGGTGCTGACGCTGCTCGGCATTAGGCTGCTCTCCGAGTCGCCAGTTGACATGGCGGAGAGCTCGTCGCCCGTGCTCATGAAGCTCTCCTCCGTGCCTGAAGCGACGAAAAAAAAAGGCGTTGCGCCCCAACGCGATGGATAGTATAAGCTACACTTCGAAACGTTCCAACATCTCGCCATAAGTGCAGCCTACAGTAATTAAATATTTATTCGCCCATCACGAGGACGATAGTAAAGTAATCGCAACAATCATGACAACAGTTACTGTAAACCTCCCAACGAAGTTTACGTAATGACTGGTTCATTTTCATCGCGGTATGGTGGTCACCCGAAAACGGAAAAGAAGGCTAGGTTAGCAAACAAACACAATGCAGTACAGCGGCTTGATAAACGAACGAACTGTAGGAACACATTTCTTTGTCGAAGTACTTACCTGGGTCGCCATGCAAGCAACGTACGTACTTTTGCAATATAATTGGCGACAAGTTTGAGTGGCAGGAGAACCAAGGCTACTCAGGCGAAGCGCACATCTCTTCACTGCGCTGCTGCGTCTAGTTCGCGAACGCAACTTTTTGTAGACTACGTGGCATAAATGTAAGTTTAATATATATTTATTTTCGTGCACAGCAAAGCTCTTTATGTCTGGGATCTGGAAAACGAATGTGTCCGAGATGTTGACAAAAACACACCCCTTGGCGTGATCACGCCGTCTATCGTAGGTAGTGCGAAACCCGCACCGCACCAACCGCGCGCGAGGGTTTCCCGCCGCCGCCGAGAGATAGCGTGACAACACCACGCGCCCGTTTAATGCGCCAGCAGCACCAGAAAAGCTAGCGCAATCGACGTCGCAGGGCTAAAATTACTGACGAAGATCGGACCGCTAACGCTAAGCGCAAGCGCATCGCCGGCGAGGATCTTCAAGCAATACCAGTCGTCGAGTTGGTTACAACCAAGTCGAGCGGTTCGCGGCAACCTCGGTAAGACTGAAGGCGAATTGGTCGGGAATTGTTTCGTGTTTGTTTTATACGGCAGTGGCCAGTATGGTATCAAAAGGCGACTGATGGCGCTTCTCGGAAAATTACTATGTCGAGAGAGAACACTTGAAAAATAATTGAAGAAAAGAAGGGGCTTCGCTGGTCTCTCTCTCTCTCTCTCACACACACAAACACACACACACACACACACACACACACACACACACACACACACACACACGCGCGCGCGCGCGCGCGCACACACACACAAAAATGATCTGAATTATTTCATCTTCAAGGACATTTTCATAAGCAAGACAGGTTACCCGTTACAAATTTTTTTTTGCTGTTTATCGTTTTCCGGTGTTGATGTCTACGTTTCCTGCCCCTGTAGACAACAATGGCGTCGCTAGTTTGAGCAGGCGTACATAGAAGCTGGCTTACAAGCGAGCATCACCGAGTGTTCAGAGGCTGATCTGGAATAATCGGACAGCAAAAAACGACGGCAGTGGTGCGTTGCGGAACATTTTGCTCTGAAAACATCCAAAGTGACCGAAATTGCAAACAAAAGACAAGGTACGCGCGCGTAAAAAGAAATCGGAGCGCACTACAGAATAATTCGAAAAATATAGCCGGGAGCAGACAGATCGCTCAGTAAAAAAGATGAGGTTATGTGGCGAAAATTGCAGACGGGGTATTAAGTACAATCTGTTGCTTAGCAAACCAAAGACTGGGCGTTTCTATCTATCTATCTATCTATCTATCTATCTATCTATCTATCTATCTATCTATCTATCTATCTATCTATCTATCTATCTATCTATCTATCTATCTATCTATCTATCTATCTATCTATCTATCTATATATCTATCTATCTATCTATCTGGGCGCTCTAGTGGTGGCCTCCTTAACTTGGTATTTACCAAAATTGGTAGAGCAGGGTTTGAAGGCATGGCGAACGACTGTCTTGTCATGACATAAATAATGACAAAACATTGGCGTGCATGTCATGATACCCTTTCCTCCAGTCAAGTGTGGCGCATACCCGTATACCATGGGCTGCGGTATGCGGGTATGCGTCATAGATGATTTACAGTTTATACCTACCCAGGAACAGCGAGAACATACATTGGTAGTTTAAACGTGAGGGCTTAGAGAAAGTGCGGCATCAGCCGAGTTGACCCGACGAAAGCAAACAAGTATTTTGGCAGATCTCACGCATTGTGGGAATCGGTTTCATGTGAAGCAGTCAGCAAGTATCTGTCTATGCGGCATTATATTATATTATATTATATTATATTATATTATATTATATTATATTATATTATATTATATTATATTATATTATGTTATGTTATGTTATATTATATTATATTATATTATATATCTTTAGAAAAACATTGCCAGGAACATCGACGATATTTTTGTAATTAGAGTAGTTAGTTTTGTGCACACCATAGGCTCGTCGACACGTCACCTACACTGGCGTATAAAAGACAATTTATGGTCTGATGCAACGTCAGTGCTCGCGTTAGAGCACTGACGTCAGTTTTATCCAAACGAAGTGCAAGCTAACGTGCGATAATGTGAATATCATTCGTTAGCGTATTCCTCGGCGGTCGAGTAACACTTCAATATATATCTTGCGGAGCCATAGGAGTGCATATTTAATGTTTATTAGGTTCTTATAGAAGTGGAGCCTACACTGCAGCCACAAGTGACGTTAACCTGACATGACGCCTGTATCACAGAAGTACATAAGCAATGTATATAACCTTGTTATCAATTCGGACAGTTAGCACCGAAACTGCGATTCACGTTGTACTGACATGACGACTGCATAGTGTCGTTTTTCCAAAGCAGTTTCAAGACATGGCATGGCTCTCCGGTAGAATACATGACTACCACGCAGATGGCCTGGATTCGACTCCCGCTGGGATTCTGATTTTATTTCTCTGCATTGGTCGGATCAGTGCTGCCGGTGCCGGATTTCCTTAATGCTTTCGCGTCTAAATTACCAATGTCTTTTGTCACCCTATAAAGATAGGGCGTGCAAACACGGACACAAGAAAGAAGTCGGGACACCACAAACGGCGTTTGTGGTGCCCCGACGTCTTTCTTGTGTACGTGTATGCGCGCCCTGACTTTATAGAATGAATACTTACCAACTAGCTCAGCTCTCTTTTGTTCTGTTGTCACCGTTTCTGGGTAGATATAAACAATCACCTGCGGCTAATACCCGCATACCGCGGCCCGTGGTACACGGGTATGTAGAACACGTGACTACAGGAAAGGGTTTCATGACGTACATGACAGGATTTTCACGTTATTCATGTCATGACCAGCCTTTCTCCCGACGCGCAGTGACTGATATTCTAATAAAGCTTGTCCTCTCTTTCTCCGCATTCAATCACGCGGAAAGAAGTTTTGTTGTGTCTAAGTGATGCCACTAACGCAAGCACATCTCTCATCGAAATAGCCACCTTTAGGGAGGTTGCTTGGCCGTCTTTAGAAAAACCACCAGCCTGAAAGCAGAGCCGAGGTGTACATGAACTGGAAGCGAAACTTCCATAGAAGTCCATGCGTAAAGAAGTCGGCAGCTTGTTGCCATTGTCGCCATCTGCGTATCTTGGAGACGGTTAACAGCAAGCAAAAATATCGTATTGCGTTAGCAATTATATGTACAGCCTCGACTGATTTTTGCCGTCGCCACCGTAATGCACCGCATATGTATATGTCTATACATACATACATACATACATATATATATATATATATATATATATATATATATATATAAAAGCCACAAAGAAAAATAATTCAGAAAAACTTGCCGACTCGGGGAATCGAACGGGCGCCCTCTCGCTTCGCAGCTCGCGGCGTTAGCAGTTAGGCCACCAAGAGTACCGCCTTTCAGCCTGCTAAAAGCGAGCTATTTATATCCACCATTTACTTCAGCATGCTTTCTCAGTTACCATAAAGATGGCGTGACGTGCGCGCGTGGAGCGTTTTAAAGATCGTCGCCCCGCTCCTGCGAACGCCGTTGCTCTTCGCCCTACAGGGCGTGATCGCCTTCGTGCACTGCACTTATCTCGAGGAAAGAAGGGGCGGCCGGGGGTTGGGGTGGTGCGGGGGGTTGTATGTCTTGTGCTTTCCCCGCGATGTCCGCGCCGAAGTCACAGAGCGTACGAAGCTCACTTCGCTCGCTGCAGCGGCCGCGTTTGCGAAAGGAGCGCGCTGTTCAAACAGAAATAGCTGACATCTGTGACAATTAGTTCGCGCTCCTCCTGTGTGTACCTGTTTGTTCGTTTTCGTGCGTCCTGCTTTATGTTTGAGCAGTGCGCTTCAAGTGTCGAGCTCTGACGCATGATAGTTCGCGCTCGTCTTGTGTGCGTTCTTTTCGTGCGTCCTTTGGGCTCGAGCGACGCGCTGGCAATTTCGAGCTGCTTTCCGTTCTTCGCGTTACATTCCAATTTATTGCTATCGCATTCATTGCTGCTACTTTTGTTTAAACGTGACATCGCAAACGGAAGCTGTATCGATGTCCCGTATTTACGCCACATGGTGCCGAATTCTCGTATTTTTGAAAGTGCTGCTATTTCGCTTGCTTTTGGTACCACGCCATTTTATTGCGTTTCTACGGCCCCCAAATACCGGCATACGGGAAAAAAGGAAGACCATAAAGAAAAAATTGAGGCGCAAGCATGTTTCCTTTGCTAAATAGTGTACTTGCAATTGCCAAATATTTTGCAGATAAAAAATACAATGAACTGCTAATGAGCACAGTCTTTCGATGAATCACGTCGCCCAGTCAAGGAAAGGCACAGGAGAGAAACAGCAGCCGTGAAGGGATCGCTTTGGCAGCCTTACAGAGCGCAGTGTCCGAGTTTAGCGTGCGCCATTCGCCATCAGAAAGGACGAGGGCACGCTGGCCGTGCGCTAGCGAAAGCAATCGGTCGTCATAGGAAATATCTACAGCTCGTTTGAGCTAGTTTAGCTACTCCGAAGTGTCGCGCCAGTAAACAACACATAGGCGAATAAATAACCTACGGAAGATACACGCAAAACCACTGCACAAAAGTGAACGATAACAAGTTGACCCGAAAATACGCCGAGCTAAACGCAAGCATACATTGCATTATTTGTAGATTTGCTAGTAAATTGCTCTTTTGCTCTTCCATGTTTAAAATTCAAAATATTCGAAGAAATACCATTGAGTCGTTGGTTTTCATCATTGTCCCCGCCTCCCACACTCCCGCTTCAATCATTCGCCGCACGTTGATGTCCACGGCAATAGCTTTTCGACCGCTTTGCGTTCGGACTTGCGCGACCGATATGAGTTGACCTTGGCAGAACTGCGATCAGAAACGGTCGAGACACGTGGTGAGCAGCAGTGTACTACGCACCATTCGTTCGTTCGCGTCGCATCTCCCCTTCAGCACTGCTGCGTACCAGGTGTCGCGACCGTCGAGATCGATAAAGCGTATGTGACCACGGGTAACCTGAAAGACTTCACCAGCTCTTTGCCTGCAGTGAGCCCACTATCCCTCTTCTTGTTCACTCTAGCCGTAGAAAGGACGTTCATGCTCTCGCGCAGCTCCTACTTCTCTGACAGCATCGCTTCGCCTGGTTACGTCAGTAGTTGGTCTTCTAAGTGTGCAGTGGTACACTGAAGTATAAGAAGGCTCATGGGCTCGCTGGCGTCCAACGCGTGACGTCGCCGATGTCTTCTTGTGTACGCTGGAATCGACAAGGCCACACAAAAGCCGACGGGCCGAGCGCCACTACCAGATACCTACATCAAGCATCAGGGTAGCCTCTAGATTTAATACAGAGGTCGGTGCCGCCTCGGGGAAAATGTTCTATGACGCGTTCCGCGGTGCCACCCCGTATGCAAGCGTGTCGTTCGCGTCGACGCCATCACTAAGTAATCTGTATGGGCGAACACCGGCAGTCCATTCTTTTCATCATTAGCCTTAAAACGCTATCGCCTTCATGCTATCGCTACCAGCTTCTTTTGGGTTCAACAACCCTTGTGGCGCGGAGTATCAACCTGCAGCCACTTAAGCCGCGTTCAGACTGCAGTCGCATTTGTCAGAAGTGTCGTATCGCGTAACTGCTGTAACGTCCGTTTACGTTGCTAGCGACTACGAGCGTCACATTGAGCCCTTCGGCAATACATGTTTTTTTTACGACGGGCCAATCACCGCTCTGATTTTCCAACATGGCGCCGTTGGTCGTAGAGAATGGGTCTTTGACGCACTTCATCGACGAGCAACTCATCGCTGCACAATGAAGGCCCGTCCGCACTAGTCGTGGAACTTGTCGCGACTACACAAAACAACGAACATGGGTGAACCAGCTCCACAGACTCGATGCTGCATGCCATGGCGTGCATGAAGACGCGGAATCTGGGGAGACCGGAAGCCCCATGAGCGGAAAGTGAAAACCGAAACTGCTTTGCCCGTTGGTCGTGCTGTAGTGGTCGCATCAGTAGTGGTCGTAAAGTCGCGGAACCGCCAACATTTACGCCGGAAACGCTACGTACTTTACGCTAAATACAACAACGTCTGAGCAAGCTCATTACGCTTAGGGTCGCGATCCTCACCGATGATCCGTACGTTGCGCACGTAGTCTGAACACAGCTTTACTCTGCCGATAACCTGCACACTAATCGGTTTGAAAGCGAGAGCTGCCA
Source organism: Rhipicephalus sanguineus (assembly GCF_013339695.2). NCBI lineage: Eukaryota > Metazoa > Arthropoda > Arachnida > Ixodida > Ixodidae > Rhipicephalus > Rhipicephalus sanguineus. Next base: position 96,014,408 of record NC_051178.1, read on the forward strand.
ACGCTGTTGCTGGAATTTCACACCGCGAACTGATCGGTGCGCGAGTCAGCATGTGAAGCATTCTTTGTAGTCTGCAACTATTGCTGACTGCGTTCGAATTCGACGCTTCTCAGTCATGTCCATTCGGTTTGTGTTGACAGCCGCGATGGCGGAGTCATTAATAAATTGCTTTGAGAAATTGTCCCGAAGTCGACTAGGAGTACGAGTACCACATCCAGCGAGATTATCCTTTTCTATGCTGAAGAAGGAACACACGCTAAGCACGAAAGTGGATCAACTGTGCGGTATTCGTGAAAACCGTTCGAAAACGGCGAGGCCTTACTTTGTAGACCAAGATATTTCCACAGGATAAGGCGTAATTTCCACTGACTTGCCATTTACGCACCGGGCGCGCGCCTACCACGGTTTCGCGGTATTTGGTAGGTGACATTGCATCCTAAGGTGCAAATCGTGAACTGTTCGAGCGTAATGTAAAAATAACTGAAAATTGCCGGATGTTTGATATGGGAACTACCACACTCTAAACGAGCCTTTAAATGCCTACATTTTTGTTGTACAAAAACTGCCCTGCCTCGCGTAGCTCCGTGCCTGAGCGACCAGTAATGACGCTGAAGAGGACATTCACATCGAGAAAAGCACGATTCCCAACACCATGATGAAATTGCATTGCCATCGTGCACGCGGAAAGCTATCGAGTTGTGTCGTCATTGTCGCTGACCCGAGAAAGAAGAAAAGTCGTTATTTAGAGATCCCTGGGCGCCCCGTAACGTTTCGTTCATAGGAACAGCCTGGCCAAAATCGACGTCTATGCAAGCATTCTGCCCAGTTAGAGGAGGAAAAGGTAAGTGGGAAAAATGCACCAGGCTTATTATTGCGTCTCCACGCCTGTGCTTTCGAGAGGGCATAAATTGCAGAGAAGCCACCCTACTGCTGTTCTTCAGACTTTTACTGATGCAGGCGTAAAAGAGGTTCAAGAACTCCCAAACGACGTGTCCCATATCACGTTCCTTTCTTTAACGCAAATCAGAAAATACGGCGAATGCTGGCGCCTTGCTCATGGTTGTTCTCGCGTCGTTAAATGCACATGAGGAACAATAAACTTTATTGACAAACCTTTTTTCGAACGGCAGCTGGAGCATAAACACAAATATTATTGATACAAAATGGAAACGGAAATATTTTTTCACGTCAGTCGGTACGCGTCAGTTGCTTTTAGTGCTTGTCCGATTTCCTACTGTGAGTAAATATGTTGAAGTGTAAGCACAACATGCGTCAACCAGCACGACCGAGTGCTGCCGTACTAAGGCGCTGAACGTCGAGCTCACGCGACAATTCTTCTCCAGCTGTCTTGTGTGCACGAGCTGCCTACGTTTGGAACGGTGACAAATGAGCATTGATAGCTGCAAACCGGCAAAAGACAGACTGCCTTACTGTCCCCCATGGTAGACGGCGTCCGGACCTTGGCTGGTGTTGTCTTCTTCTGTCGCTCTCGTGCTCTCGAGGAACTAGTGCGTGCGCAAGGCGTTGATAATGATGATGATGATTCATAAAACAACCGCTGCCAACTGAAATAGGGTGAAGTGTAAGGCTGTTGAATAAACTGTAATGCTATTAGCGTACGAATTAGATTTCAAGAAATCACACAAGGCCAGAGTAATGCGGAAACATCGCGAACTCCATCAGCCTAGTTTGGCAAATAGGAGTTAATCGACGGAACTAACAATAGCCAGTGTACGACGTAATTTGCCGATGAAAAGAGAGGTCAGGAACAATGTGGGATTACGAATGCTAATATATCGGCTTCTTTTTACTTTCACTGCTATCGGGAGACAGATGGAAATTTTTTCTAAGTATAGTATTGCTTCCTACATCTTCAAGTCATTCAGTCAGATCAGTAATCAGTGTGCTCGGTTAGCGTGGTTGAACATTTTGGGATCATCAGCCCTGTCTGTGGCTCTGGTTGCATTACCAAATTTGAGGGCTTGGCACACGAGTTCTTTGTTGCAAGAGAACACTGGAGCAGGTCTCTGTGTGCACGCTAGGTTAGTAGTGTCATCGCGAATTTCGGGCTAATGTGCGTTTCCCCTCGGATATCGAATCATCACGCCGCAGGAACACTTTGACAAATGCCTTAGGTGGGATTAGGTGGCTATCCGGCCTTTCCAGCCACATATGCAGCTTGATATCACTTCACGAAATTTGGTTTGTATAGTAGTCACATCACGTGACGTCACACATGATGTCGTCGCTTGGTTAAAGACGGGCCGATCACGGAGGCTGTGCAAAGCGATTTGATGCGTAGAAAGCTCGCAATGCTTGCGATGCTGGAGGAAGTACAAAAGCACATTTCGCGCAAAGTTTTCGCATTAGGGCGAGGGGGAGTCAGTGCATGGACTGTGAAGAAAAAGAAGACAGCTTTCGCCTTCGAGTCGTCTTGGTGCAAAAGGGTCCCTGTAAGCTTTTTTCATTGGTTATATTTTGCCTTGTCACTGCCCGGATCTTTCCCAGCCCAGTCCTTTCGCCTTCGTGTCACGCTAGCCATAAGATCCTGGTGCCTCTCGGAACGGCGGGTAGGTGCTAGTGGAACAGCGAGAAAGTTGTTTCGGGGACTTGAGAAGTGGCACAAAACACCGCTCTCTGGCGTTGGGACGTGGCATCAGACGCTGCTTCCTGCATTTGTGTTAAGACGCACGCAAGCCACTTGCGGATGGCGTCATGCGTTTGCGAATATATATTGGAACGCGCAGTAAACATTTTGTTCTGGAGCTGAGCATCTGGCTCCGATTCACATCCAATACAGTAGGTGGCGGGTCACGCGGCAGGCCAGCACGGGCCCGAACAAGACGCACAGAGCTACGCCAGCTACGCCAGTCAGCGGCATCGGGGAGTACCGTCTGGGTACAAACGCGCTGTGGGGCGAGCATGTCGAGCGATGAGAAAAGTGCTGCGAAGTCAACAAGCTTTCTAAAGATGAAGAAAAGCATGCGGTTTTGCTCAGCTCCTGTGGAGAATAAACGTAGAGTATCCTGTAATACGCTGGTCAAAGCCGTAAGGCCGGCTTCTGCAGCCTACCAACAGATGAAAGCGTTCCGAGGGCACATGCATCCGAAGCTAGCAGTGCTATACGGTAGATTTTTTTTTTCAAGCGTAACCGAGAGCAAGGCGACAGCGTCGCAGATTACGTGACATCGCTCAGCAGATTGGCGGAAAACTGCGGTTTTGGAGACCACACGATATGGTGCGAGACCGCTTCGTCTTCGGCATCAGTAACAAGGCGATGCAGCAACGCCTACTAATAGAAAAGGACCTGATATTCACTGTGGCGTACGAAATGACCGTGACAGCGGAAGCAACTCAACGACAGCAACGAGATATCCGGAGTGGACACAGAGCCTGAGCAATGCGAACTGCACAGGCGACGCGGCCGTTCATTAAACGTGTTCAAAAGAGCCGGCTGCGTTCAGAGGTCGCGTTTGCTACCGCTTCAACAGTAAGTACAGTTCCGAAACTTGCAAATTTCGATATGAGGCATGCCACTACTACAAGGAAAGAGACCATATAGCTAGAAATTGTCGCTTCAGAAAATAATCGACGTGAAATGGTAAGCGAACTGCGGCACAGAAGCCAAGAAAATATGAAGCACGAAAGCAAAGTCAGGCAGGCAGACCTTTGCACAAAGTGGAAGAGCTTTACTCGTGTTACGAAGTTAACGAGTGCGAAATATTTATTACCACTGCCCCGATCCAAGGGAAAGAGGTAACGGATTAAAGTAGTCTGAGGAGCTGGTTAGTCAAGAAACGTGGAGGGGGATCGAAGGACGCTCAGGCGAAATTCTACTAGTCAGTACCGGAACGCAGCTTGTGACTTGGACGAAAGAGCCACTAGAACCTGAAGGGGTTCAAGCATAAGTTATGTATGGTCGTGCGTGCTTTTGTGTGCGTAGGGGACAGTCGGCACATCTCTAAAAGAGGCGCTCTCTTTTGTCCGATCTTTCAGTTTGTGCGTGTACGAGTGCGTGTGTGAGTGTGCGTGTAATCTCATATGTTAGACTGCACGTCCCCAACCTTAACATGGTCGAAGAGACCTTCGAGCCCCAAACTGAATCATAAAAATGCTAAACCTTCTCGTATTAGCTCTGCTGCAATAAAAATCACACCGTCAGGCATCTCGAATTAAGCGCTGTATAAATGTATCAGCAGTTTTTTTGAACCCGGTTAGAGCTTTGACTGGAAATATTTGTATAACTATTGAGAACATTAGAGCGCAAGACCAGACATCACCAGAACGAGATACACAGGTCGATGTTGTGAATGTGTGTATTTGCGCGCCAATGCTCCCGAAACCTATGCACCATCTCGCTGAAATTTAAGTTTTGTATAACTCGAATCTTTTCTTGTTTATGACTATACGTTCGTGCAATTTTTGTAGCTTGTTAATAATGGTTTTGAGTACAAGGAAAGCTACATTTAAGTGCAAGTACCCATTAGTCATAACCGCACGAGGCTGCTTCTGAATGAGTGTCGCATTGCCTTTGCATATTTGCGTCCATTAATTGCTAGGAAGAGAATACAGCTAAGATATTTAATTTTGTTACAGTGCTTTCTATAGAGAAATCTCCTATAATAATAAAGCAAGACAAGTTCCACGCAAAACATCGTGTTCATTTCCCGCGTTGTACATAAAAATTGGCGAAGATTGCACTAAGCCGAGCAAGGCTTGAAACGGCGAAACTGGACGATTCCGAAGAGTAATCTGGTTGCTTCTAGGATGTTCCTAGGCCTTAGCTAGGCGATGAAAATGGTTTCTAGGTTGCTTTTAGGTTGTTGCTAGGCTTTAGCTAGGTGATGCTAGGTTGTTTGTACGTTCATTCACAGCGCAGAGAGGTTCGACTTAAACCACAGCCAGTCACAGACACGACACGGTTGCCCAAACCCTAAAGACAGAAACTCGCGCTGAAACCAAGCGTGCGCACCTCTCATAGAACTACGGGCATGTCGTCGTTGGCGTAGGGCTTCCATAGCTTCGGGATCTTCTCGCAGCCGCCGTTGCCTTTCCCTTTTCCTAGTATTCTCTCGTTGTACGTACTCGGGTCTTCAGGCTCGCCGTCGTCGCTTCGCAGCCATTTCTTGGGCTAACTGTTGCATTCTTAATTTTTAGTGGACCAGTGTTGAGTACTGGGATTTCCACAATTTCTCTGGCACATACCTGTTTTTGTCGCAGCCACTAGCTGGGCTAACTGTTTCCTTCTTCTTTTTTAGTGGACCAGTGGTGAGTAGTGGGATTTACCAAATTTCTCTGGCACCTACACGTTTATAATGATGATAGTCTTCAGGATCGACTCACAAGGAAGCGATTTGCTAAATAGCTTCGCTGTTAAAACACTTCGCTGTTTAACAGCTTCGCTGTTAAAAGTTTATGTTTTTTCTCGCCTTGCTTCATACATAACACATGTCTATAAACTCTAACTTCTTTGTGGATACCGATACGCCATCTTGTGCCGAAAAAAGTTTCAGTTTTACCGAATAAGTGACCACTTCGTTTTGTTAAACAGTAATTTTAGTCACGTTACGCGAACCTATAGCCATACCAACTATGCCCCTATGTATGCGCAATATATTGAAGAATCATTAAAAGAACAACATTAGTTAAAAAATATTAAAAGCTCCATCATGTTCTATAGCCAGAGCAAACCAGTAGAATACTGTCAACAGACATAAAGTGCATTTCGATTGGACTGGCTTTTGCCCACCTAATAATCAAAATCATCCAAACGTCGGCAGCTTTAAGCTAGCAAGTCAGTCAAGAACTTTTATTCACAGCCAGGCAAGTATTATACTTTTTTTCACGTTATCAGTTATGGCTTAGGAGTGCTTTGGTCTGGGCAACTTGGTGCGACATTTGCGAAGTTAACCGGCACGAAAGACGAGATAAAATACACATGTACAATAGGACCAGTGTTGAAGTACCAACTGGGTTTTATTCGATGAAGGTGCTTTTTATAGTGTCATTCGTTACCACCGTCAAGAAGCCACGTGCACAAAAGTAGCCAGTAATAACAACATACATAACTGCTATCTCTTAACGAAAAAGAGTGCGACGACATAGTTGAATATACAGTTGTGGGAGTATACCAGATATGAACGAGTATTTCCAATTATTGCTGGACTGTATTAACCCCTTGTATTTCATGATGCTCGTAGGCGCAGAAACAAACATTTAGTAGCTGACTTTTTACCAGAAAGTGCCAAATGATACAGAAAAAATAACTATCTCTCAGTGCACCATATTTATAGAGATAATGAACGTACATAGATGTTTAGGCTAGGAATGCGAGGTTACATTGTGTGGAACATTTCGAAGCAGTTCGCTGGTCCTTCTGCGATAGTATATGTACACCTTGCACGTTTTTGCATTGAAGCCTTGTTCTTCGTGTGCATTGCGGTAGCTTGCACCTCGGAGTACTACTATGCGGCACTTTGATCGGCACATGGTTCACACCATCATTCCTACAGCCACATTTGAAGTGGTCACATCTGAAGCTCGATTCGAGCTGACATTTCGGGTGAATGAACGATCATGGAGGGGTGCTATACGTGACTTCTCACACTTCAATAGGCCAAAGGCGACTTGTAAATTGAATAACGCGAGCTGCATTTCAATATTCCTAATTGTGCGTTATAAGACCACGCAAATAGGGAAACATCGGGAACCCCACATTCCTGACGGCAACATATGTGTACGCAACGAAGTAAAGAGAAAAATGCACTTCTGCTCGCTTCTTTCCCTCAGAAATTACATAAAAATACTCTCAGTTTATTCCTCTATCATGTCACAAGTATCAAAATGAACCAAATAATAAATATATTACGAGAAAATGCAAGAAACTTTAGGTGCATACCGCCGTCGAGCTCATTGTGGAGGAAGGCGCTTTTCTTTCTTTTGCTGCGCGGTCCACATTATAGGTAAGTGCTATCTATTAAGTTTATTTTCAAACCTCAATATGGCGCGCAATACGAAATTTATATTTCGAGGCTCGGTGAAACACATCGTATTCGCAGTGTCATTATGCGTTATGGCAACATTTGTGGCCTCTGGGATACAAAGGGTTTTACTCCCTTTTGCGTGAGCCGCTTATAACTTCTTGTGTCCTTGCGTTTTCTATAAGCTGTTTTGGGGACGTTTTGCCTCTGCAAGTGTGGCATATTACTTTCGCGAACGCTGCTAATCTACAAAGGACAATCTTTAACGGTCCGCCAATTATATTTCCTGTTAGTAACATAAGCGCTCACGTGGCGATGGTGAATTTGAAGTTGGTGGTAATGATTCCATGAATCTATAGGAAAGCAAAATGAACTTATCATTGCTAAGGTGCACGACGGCAAATGGCTGATGTACCCCTTTTTGATAGCGCTATATTTAGCCCCGCACTTTTTTAAAACATAGAGAATGCATAAATAAATACTTAAGCCCATATAAACACACAGGCGCGGACGCACACAAACAAATTACGTCACTGGCCGCAGCCACACTGTCACATGCGAGGCAAAATCAGCCTGTAGACCACGTGTTAAGCTCGGCGATAGATAGGTGGTTGTGGTGAAGGACACATGGCAATATTAATCAAATTCTTCGCTTGACGTTATTGCATTTTGTACAGTTGTGTTGGTTACTGGTCAGAAAAATGCCTGTGCGGTCACTGGTCGCGGTGCTTTGCGAAAACTCACAAGACGTCTTTATTCCGACTTTATACAGGCTTTGTTTATTTTGTCGTTTGTGTGACAAATCATATGCATACCATAACAACCACACAACATATGTCCACTGCCCAAAACTAAAAGATGATTTAAGTTAAGGTAAACAATAAGTGTAATATCATAATATCGATGATGACAAAGTTCATGTGCTAGTTATTTAAAGCGTTAGCATGGTGTTGATGAAGCCATAAATCTTATCACAAAGAACGTAATGAAAGTTGGAATGCGTGATTTCGGCAAAATAACAATAAATACAACTCTAACGGTGAATGTCACACGATGAACTCGCAAATGAGTGCGTCCAGAACGCAAACAAATACTGCACGTAAGTATACACATTTTGTCCATGCTTGAACTTCCTAAACGTGGCACGACACAAAGCAGCAACCGACTTTGTCTAGCACAGCGTCTCGTGCATGTGCCAAATGGCTGCCATTAGTGATGACTCGCCGACGATAATTGCTTCTCGTTGATAGGTTCAACACTCTCACTGATGAATATTCGTAGGCACCTGAGGAAGGACGTGCTGGTTCAACAATGTTCAATAACGTCGCCTCTGTCAAGGGAAGGGTTCTCCGTAGCGCCTCGTCATCACTGACTGCACAGCCGACAGCATCTCGAACTTGCCAAAATGAACGGTCCGGCCAGCGTAGGAGAAATTAGCCTCCACGTTGTCATCTGACAAATCATCAAGGACGACGCACTTATCTTTCCCGTAAACCTTGAGCATCTCGTTCACCTGTAAGCGAGCGCAGCACCATATGAGTAGGTCGCTCTGACTTCCGAGTTGTAATACACCAAAAGTGAAGCACGCGGTGTGAGTATGTAAAAATGATAAGCAGAATGAAATCTGTGATAGGTTCGTACAGACTTTGGGGTGTATATGTATTTCTTTCACTGACTCCTCATATCATAGTTTTATCGCTTTTATGTGCAGAAGTAATGTAGCTCTGTAGTTTTATTGCGATAGCAATTATATGGACAGTCTCGGCTGGAAAATGCCCGTCCCCGTCGCCGTCATTCACCGTATATGCGTAAGTATGTATATATATATAGAAAGGCCAAAAAGAAAAATAATTGGGAAATTCTTTCCGACGCGCGGAATTGAACGGGCGACCTTTCGCTTTGCAGCCCGCCGCGTTAGACGTTAGGCCACGACAGCACCGTCTCTCAGCCTGCTAACTTCGAGCTATTTATATACACCAGATAATTCAGCATGCTTTCTTAGTGGCCACATAGATGGCGCGACGTGCGCGCGTGTTGCGCACTTTTAAGATCGTCGCCCCGCCGCGAACGCCGTTGCTGTTCGCTCTACAGGGCGTCGTCGCTTTCGTGCGCTTATCTCAAAGAAAGAAGGGGCGGCCGGTGGGGTGCTTCGCTTCGCTCACTGCAGCGGCCGCGTTTGCGAAAGGAGCGCGCTGTTCAAACAGAAATAAGTAACAACTGTGACAATTAGTTCGCGCTCGTCTTCTGTGTACCTGTTCGTTTGTTTCGTGCGTCCTGCTTTATGTTTGAGCAGTGCGCTTCAAGTGTCGAGCTGTGACGCATTAGTTCGCGCTCGTCCTGTGTGCGTTCTTTTCGTGCGTCCTTTGGGCTCGAGCGACGCGCTGGCAATTTCGAGCTGCTTTCCATTCTTAGCGTTACATTACAATTTATTGCTATCGCAATCATTGCTTCGCCGTTTCGGCGAAACTGTGACTTTTTGCAGATGTCGGATAAGGTATTGAAGTAGGTTTTACGAACTTGTTGACGACTTCGTGCTTTCAACTACTGATATCTCTACTTAGTCGAAGCTTTTTCGTAGTCTATGAAAGCTAAAGAAAGGGGTTGGATGTGATCAGCAGCTCTATTTTTCCAATTTCTTGCGCCATGTTTCCCTATTTAGTTTCCTATTTCTTGCTCATTAACGACGCCGATTTTTCGCTTGCAGGCAACGCCGCCGACACCGTGATTTCTATGACAAGGGTTCTTCAACGCCGTCGCGATAAAACGGGAGGGCGGAGGGATGGCGGAGGCTTTTAAGTGAGGCTAATGAGAAGTAGTCCGCCAAGATCCGGCAAAAAACCACCTTAAATTGCTAATAAAACTGAGAACCGTCGTGCTAATGCCGAACTACACCGCATTGACATTCCGGGGTAGCAAGCAAGCGAAAAAGCTGGGTCGCAGCTTCGCTGTAGGTTATTGGGAAGCTGGGCTGTTATTCGTATACTTTTCTTGGTGGTGGCCTTCAATTGCATCAAACGGGACAATGCGCGCTAAATGCGCTGGTCGCTTGAACGTAGTTCAGGTATTCCACCTCACGGTGCTTTGGCGCCCCTTCTCGAAGGCTCTGCCGAGGAACAGCCCTTTCTTGGCTGCGCCCTTGTCATTCGTCTCTACCGAGGAGTTATCGGGGCGGTCTTGTGAAAATGGGGTCTCTTTGTGAACTTTTCGTGACGTTTCCTGTCGTACTTCAGACGTGGCCTTGCATTTGCAAGTGCCTTCTAAGCTGTATGAAACTAGGCTTCCCATTGCGTCTAACATTTTCTTTCAGTTGACATTTCAGAGTATCCTTTCCACCATGTTCAAGCGACCGTCCACGGTATAATGGTTACAGTACTAGACATCCATGTTAGATGTTATGGTATTGGTCGTCCCGTAGCGCTGTTCATTTATATTCTGTTTTTTTTTCATTTTATTATATTTAATTTATTCTTCGAGTTATGAAGGGGTATTTGTTTGTCTATGCTGTTCTTCTTTCCTTTATATGAACATATTTCGTGTAGACACGGCAGCACTCGTAAAGATCCCAAAGAGGACCGTATGGCAGCGTGTATTTTAGGGGCTACTCGGGATCCCAAATACAGTGAAACCTCGGTGATACGATCACAGCTCATACGAATTTCGGGGTGATACGAATTTTTCGTTGGTCCCAGCCAAGGCATATTGGCCTACAATGTAACGGAGTATGATTGTTGCGAACTGATTTTCACCCAGCGACGTTTGATACGAACGTTCGCTACCACCCAGGTACAAAGAGGTGCTGTCTGCGCTGTCGCGGAAGACGCGCCAAGTACGTGCGAGCGCGGGAACCTCGGTGATACGAATCTCACGGGAACACCAAAAATATTCGTATCACCGAGGTTTCACTGTATTTATGGTTCATAATAAGCTTTAGAAAATAGTTCGGAATATCCCATTCGCAGGTCACTGAATACCATTCTTCGCATCTTAACCGCGCCTTATTTATTTACGGTATGCAGAAAGTGAAATACACTATTAACGTAGTGTTACATCGCATGTCCCATTGTTGAAGTGCAGAGACATGAAGATACGACATATCTGCTGCAATAACAGTGTTCTGCGAACTAGCCATGCTGTGGCATTAGAAGTTCTAGCACCTCCCATATTTTTGCATGGCTATACTGCATGGTATGTTTCTTCTGGTTGCTTGTTTTACATACCTTGTGTGCCAACGTGGTACCCGTGTCGTATGCAAAGAGGGTTAACAAACGGCCGTTCCGCATGTAACGCCAAAAGTGCGAGTAAGTTGTGTTGTCGAAGTGGTAGGTGGTCCGCTTATCTTCTACCGGGTACTTGTTATTGCTGCCTTTGGTGGTGAACTGCACATAAATGTGCCCAGCAGGCAAAAAAGAGAGAACTTATTCAGGTGCAGTGTGGACGAGGCGTGCGCGGCGCAAGTGGCAGAAGGTTTTTTTGAAGGCACACGTTCCTCCTATGGAAAGAGCGCGGAGACGGGAAACAAGAAAGGCGTTGTGTGCTTCCTTCATTTTGTCCCTTCTCCGCGCTCTTTCATTCATAGAAGCAAATGGATTCTAAGGTCGACAAATTGCCACCGGGTTTCTAGCCATCTGGCTAACAACTTCAATGCAGACAATGATTGTGTTCGAATACTCATGGTAGGCGGCTATAGACAACCAAGCGCACAGCGACCACCTTAAGTGGCAGTCCCATCTTCACATAGCTGGAAAAATACACAGCTTTACGAAGATAACAGTGGAAACGAATACGATGCAGGCTACTTTTCTGTCCAAACAAGCTGGCGGCTGAGGAGAATGTTTAAATGGACACTAAAGAGCAAAACTATTTTTCTCATATTATTAAAGTACTCTTCCACGATACCGAAAACACCAGGCGTGCGGCGAGAAGACGCTTAGTAAGTGAGGAAACGCGCAAAAACAAACTGCGGGCGGCGATGCCACGTTGAAAGTTTCCGCACCATTCGCCATGACGTCACATGTTTTGACGGCGCCTGCTAAGGACTACGTAGTTCCTAATCGGTAAAAATGAAGTACATTGTCATCTGAGGGGGGCCATAGACTTAACATTCCAAGTTTGAGGTAATTTTGTTGGGCCAATGGCGCCAAAATACGATACACATTGAAATTCGTGACGTCACGCGGGGAGATTTTCGGCGACGAGATTTAAAAAGGAAACTGTGAACTTGATTTTCGCCTCTATTGATAAACCTATGATCGCGCAATTAACGACAACAAGTTTTCAGAACACAATTTATCGATCTAAACCTGATTCATTGTTTCTCTTTAGTATCCCTTTAAGTCGCCCAGAATTCGCTGTATGGTCGCCTGGTCCAAGGTAGATCGTTATTACGCGTTGACTTTAAGCCACGTTCAGTTTTACGCGGATTTGAACAGCGGGACAAGTTATCTGTATTGCCTGCATTGTTTGGTCTACGTGAGATGGCGGGAGATCGCAGTGACGTCACACAGATGAGTTTCATTACACGGACGAAAGGGGTTCGATGCTGCATTTTACGCTGCCAGTGTAGACTGTTTACGATGCTGTTTAGAACCTGACTGCAGCCTAAGTTTGTAGTATAGTTACCATAAGCCTCATTAGCAATTACGTAACCATATTTAGCCAAAATGATGAATAACTCAGCAAACATTAGCCATTGCAAAGCCAGCAGCAGTGTTAATTAGAACCAACATTCATAGAAAACACCATAAATTGTATTCGATAGATAGATCTGAATCTGTCAGGCAAATTATTTAGGTTTCGTAGCGAAAAAGCAAATCAGTAGCGAGTGATCTAGGGCTAACTGATACATAGATATAAGTATACTGAAGGTGTAAGGCGCTAGAGTAAAACTAGATGTGAAAAAGAGAGCACAAAGGGCGCCGACTTCCTGCATAACCCTAGCCTCTTACAAATTTAATATTTAGGAAAGCACATATTTACTGCGTATTATACAGGTGCCAAAATATTCAGGCCACATATATAACATCCGCCCACATTTTAGGGGTACGAGGCAACTCTGCTAAGCTCAGACTTTGAGAGTAAAGTAGAGTTCACTGGGAGAGCACGGGTGCAGCCACCTCAGCGAACGGGGCACTGGTCTAGTTGTCCCGACCATGACAACCCTCTTTCAGGAAGAGTGCGAACTGCGTTTTCAGCTTTCCCACTTGATACTCTAGTTTCGAACATCCTCTTGAGAAAATAGCACATATAGGTGATTTTTTTACGAATGTTGCGACGACACTCACTCTTTGCCGTCCGTATCGCTGCACGTCCTCAGCGTTGTGAATTTCGCGCACGAAGTCGATGGGATCAGCACTGCTGCGCATGTAGTTGATGGATGTTGTGACGGAGAAGCACAGCGATTGGCGCTGCAGCACCTGCTTCCAGTGTGGGAATTCCCCCAGTATGTCGAGCTATAAAAGACAAAGCAATAGACGGATAGAAATTGCTCACATTTCCGGCGCGGTTCTTCTGCGACAAAATACCCATACAATTTGCACAGTCTGCATCCTGCGCGTACGCAGCGAACCCTAACATTCGCTACTGTAAACCTAGTTCGCGGCGACACTGACGATGACTGTGACGGTTATTGAAATCACCTAAGTAAACGTGCGGCAACAAAGTGTAGCTTAACTCGTTTGCTCTTCTCAGGCACTACTCTATCTATCGCGTGCATCTAGAAATACTCATGATTTTGACGAATTTCTATGATTTAAATGACACGTTTAAGCTCTAAATTTTATCAATAGCTGTGCACCTAAAACTAGGCTGTGAATATTACGAATCTACTGCGTTTTCAGCTGTGACCCTTCAGCGCTACGCGCTTCCGTACCCTAAATAGCTCCGCAGAGAAACTATTATATATATCGGGCGCCTTCAGACGCGGAATATTAAACTGAACTGAGCAGAAACTTCACGTACGACTTCGTCGGTACTGCGGCTAGTCGTTGTCGACTGTGGTTCTGGCAGTACTGATGCTGACAAAATAATGACAACCGCCAAGGGGCACAGCTTAGCGCACCCCCCCCCCCCTTTCCTTGATACGGACCAACCACTCACCCTTACTTATGCAACTCCCACGCAGAATCCTCCCATTTAACCGAAATTTTCGCGTTGGTATAACGTCGCACTTGGCGTTTCTGCATAGGTCATGCGAGGTCTTCGCATGTGACCGGGACCGAAAGTTCCGATGCTGCGCCATTTGGGCTACGGTAACACGCTTCAGCGCTCGAACAGAATATAGGTGGGCTGGACAGATTGACCTTGTATACCGTCCCTGCAGCGGTAACTGCTTACGTATACTACGGTTCGCCCAACCTTTCGACAGGAGGCGGCTATTTAGGCGGCAGAAGTAAGCTTGCTACTAGCTGCCTGCGCTGACTATTGACCTATTTTCACGGAACAACGCTGGGTTTCGATGCGTATTTCTCGATGGTCACGTTTCGTTTTCGCCATTGACAACTCTCTTCGGCTTGTGTCCCATACGTTGGCATGTGTTTATTATAGGCCCTGCGGTCTATCCCACCATTTGTGCCCGCGGCGCTGCGGCTTGAAAGTCTGACGAGTCGATCGAAATGCCAAAGCGGAAATTAGAGCGCCTGCTTCAAACGGGCATGATACGCCCAACGTCCAGCTGCTAGGCCTTGACGTCCACTTGGTACTAAATAGGAACCTCTACACTGGGTTTTCCGCCATAATTAGCATGATGTCAACGCCATGCAGTCAAGAACAGTTATGGGCTATATCTGACGTTTAATAGTTTTCTCACTTGGCGGGATACAATACCTTTTTTTTTTAGTTTAAATGAGTTATCATCTTGTAGTGATTAAGCTAGTGCTTAAATGTAACGTTAGCAATGTGCTCTGAAGAAGAATGTTAATAGTTGAATTAAGTGTATATGAGGGCGCAAACCTTTGTCAGGCAAATATGCCTTTAGTCCAGGCATCCCTGTTGGTTTGTCAAGAAAATATACATTGAATTCAAGTGAATTAAAATAACAAAAGCCGATGTAGCAATGTTATGTTGGATATAGCAGTCATTAAGTGAAAATATTAGGACGCTTTCCTCACCATTCCCCGGGTGCCTGGAGCGACAGCGTTCAGGGGATTTGGCGGGGAGGCAGCCTTGTAGGGAACAACGTTACCCCCCGCTCGGCCCAGGATGATATTGTTCTCGTCGGTGGTGTTACTCGTGCTTATCCCGACCACGTCGGCGTCCCTGTGCGCAGAAACCAGAGCAAGATTAGAGGGAAGCCCAGAACACGGTACAAGCGGCTAGGACATCATAAACTTCATGAACTCCTCAACGACCCGTTTTAGCAAGTGTGAACTGCAGTTAAAATCACCGTTATTTTGCGCCTCCTTTCGATGTATTCCATTTGGTTTTCCTGCGTCAAGATACACGACAGCCAACGAGGGGTGACCATATCCGTCTATGTGTCATATGTACAGAAGACTGCACAAGTTTACGGTTCCCGCGAGCGCGTGGACAACAGCTTCTTCGCGACAGTTCCTCTGCTCAGTGGCGATCGATACTAACGCAGCGTCGAAGACTCATGCTTACCGTAATCGATGGCCTATTTCATTTCTCACTGACTGAGCACAGATATTTTTTTCTCTTTTTAACGCGAAGCGCCCTTTGGCATCTGTGGCTACGTGCTTCTTTATCTAGAGCAGGATATGTATATTATGCTATCAGTCGCAACACCTTGTACAAACTGATATCTAACCAGCGGTACACCGCTCCACGCATGCCGTGAATGCTGCCATACTGCTATCAAAGGAAAGTAGAACATCCATGACGCAGATCTGCGTTTTGCCTGAAAAGAACTAACTGACAATGAACTGCACTGCAGTAGAAAATTGATATGCCAGTGTATGAAAGGCCCATTTGCGGCTAAGCGATGCTGTCAAGCGTAGGTGGCGCGCCTAAGTGGCACGGACTAGAGTTACTGTATATGCTACCTTTAGGTAGCAGAGTTGCGCATCTGTCTTTCAAACGCCGCTAGCAACCACGCATTGGGAGAAGCTGAAGCTCGGGCCAATTTCTGTATTTCTCGACGCCGCCGCTGCAGTAAACTGAATTAAGACTAGTCATCGATAATCAATGTTTATCGCCGGTCTTCGACTCGCCGGACATGTTAACTGCCGACACCGTAGGCATGTCGCCTGCACAACGGAGTACTGCTTCACCGCATAGCAGTGGTTGCTATCCGGACCTATGCGCAACTCTGCTACCTAAAGGTAGCATATACAGTAACTCTAGCACGGACAGCCAGTTTGGCACGCGCTCGCGTGGCGCGTGAAGTTGTGCTGTGGACTGCACATCATGAAATAACCACGGCAGTCCCCTATGAAGGTACTGTCTTCATACCTTCGCTCCTGTCCCTCACTGTCCCCAAGATATTCTCAGCTACCGATGCATTCGAAGAAGAATAAAATTGAATTGTGCACCTGTTACGTATGTCATTGAATCTGATGCCGCATCTGTCGCGATGCAAAACAATATAGCCCAACACGCTGATAACTGCATTGTTGATCAGCTCTCACTGCTTGTTATTCATGCGTAGATTAGCAGCGACAGTGGTGGTCATTTACGCACGTATTCCGGAGACAGAAAAAAAATCATGACATCTTTGCGTGAGGCGCTGCTACATGAAAAACATCTAATGTTAGCTGTGAGGGGCAGTGCCGTTCTCGCTGCAAGTTATTTCACGGTCGAACGGATCGTTAAATGTCTGAAATCTTTTTTTTTAATAGAACAGAAAAATCATATTGCCTGGGTAGTTTGATTAATTAGATGCGTCATTGTCATGACGCTCTGCGTTGGGATAACCAAATTCAGCTTTCTAATGTCTCAAGCACGATGCCGAACCTCAGTACATCGAAAACCATGGATTCGGGGACACGTGCGCTGCCACCAGGCCAGATGGCTGCCGTCTGAATGTACACCCAGTCGGGTTCCAGGATGGGCTCCCTCGCTGACCGGAAGGCCTGCGCACAAAGAGCGGTAGGAACCCAGATATAACTAAGCGGCTTGAAGTTAAGTAATAGGGTCTAATTGCTTGTGCATTACCTTGGATATTAGAGCTGTACCATATTATTTTTGAAGCTGTTGTGCTATCATTTATATATGTGTATGTTGAGAGAGCCCGAAATAATTAGTTGTCAGATGGCGCTATTTGTTGAGTTTGTCCACGTTCATCCCTATGTCACAGCGCTAATATTCATAAGAATAAGAGGCTTGATTTTACGAGACTAACCATACAAAAGTGCCGCGAACACATTCATACCACTATAATGCATGGAATGAAAAAGAAAATCACGTCTTCTGACACTAGAAGGAAAGCGCAGGCAAGTATTATGTCGAGCTCGCAAGATAGATTTTACTTTTGCGAAAGAAAATACAAAGCAAGTCACACTTTATATATGCATGTACCAAGAACGGTGCAGCATATAGTAAACGTAATATAGTTACTACTCCTGTGCCATGCCAGAATTGCGCATACCTTCTAGTAAAACCAGTCTAGCTTGGCTGTAATATGAAGTACACAAAGCGTGTCTACGTCTCAGAGCGAGCGTCTGCACCACTTCTATGGAACCTCTCTACCATTGGCGATCTGGATGTACAGCGAACGTGGTAATGTCGAACTGATGGTGGTGTGCATAGATGGTCAAGATGAATACATGATGACGACATTTAGCGATGATGAAGTCAAAAGTTTGTCATTCGTTGCGCTTACGATACAACGAACTGGGCCGGGGTGTCGTATGGCTAGAAATGCGGCCACGTCGGGCTTAGGAAGGAAATTCTGCTCAAGTCGCGATCAAAATTATCCTCTTCGACGTCTCTTAACACCATAATGTCTTCTTGAGGACCATTCATTCTGAATGATAAAATCAAGCCAATTTTACAAGGATTTTAGGAGGAATGGACTGTATAAAAGTAATTTGGAAATTTTCCAGGCACACCACTGCTATGCTTTTATAACATCGCGCGAGTGGCGAACCCAGGACGTGGTAGCGCCTAATATAAGTGAGAAGAACTGAGATTTGAATACGGTGCGCAACCGCACAAAGCACACTGATGCACGAATGCATTCAGCTATGCTATTTGCTCAGAGATGGGTGCACCCTGTCAGCGTTATCTCTGCGACCTTGTGTCTAGAAAGCCGGTCTTAATTTGATCGTCGTATCGCTCATCTCGTTACGTATACTGCAAACTACCGTATTCTGGTACCAACGCTCGCGCGATATTATGAAAAACTTGGAACGGCGTACCCGCTACATTCACTAAATATGAAACAGTATTTGGGGGCAGTTGAACGAGTGTAATGATGGGTTTTCCTGCCTACTGATTTCTGGCACTGCCCAGGATATATTTTCAATTGAAAGATTTTTGTGATTATTACATTCATTCAAATGATATTTTTAATAAATGAAGTGAAAAGTGACATTTCGCAATAGGCTCAGATGTTCTACAACGATAATATTTCACTACTCCCCTTTGATTGAGGAGATCAGGGACGGCTACCGACACGGATATTTCCTTAAGTGATAAACAAGACTGTTGACTTATCTCCGCTATTAGAGGTATTCAGTGTGTACTTGCCTCTCCGAATGATCGGGCACGACCCAGTATTCTGGTATCCTGAATTATGGTGTTGATGATGGCGAAGCCATCGAAGTCGCTCATGGTCAGCTTCTCGCTGAAGTTACTCCGCAGGGTGTCACGAAGAGCAGTCCTGAAGAAGTTTCCATCCCACAGACTAGCCCTGCACCATAGGCAAGAGAGAAAGCGGCCATGTCAGTGGAGCCACAACAGAAGGTGACGAAATGAAACCGGAAGACGGCATATGTGGATGGCGTATATAGCGCCTCCTGCACTATATACAGTGTGGGAAAGCCGGTACTGATGCCTTCTTTTTTGTAAGAAAAAATTGATACATATAGTAAGGACTGATCATTAGTGTGTTCCCATTTTCCTACACTCCGTGTTTAGGACATTACAGTGTCAGCTTCTAACGTTCGGCATTCTAGGTGGGGCCAGTTTTCAGAGTTGAAGTGGCTTACGCTGAATCATATTAGCGTGACAAATTCAAGTGATACTGACAATGTGGTGAAAATCCCAGTGCTTGTGAATAATTAGATGAGTCGCGTTCGTTCAGTGTATTAGGACGATGCGGCAAGTTTCAGCCAAATTTCGGAGCACGCTTGAAAATAGCACACCTCGGTCACTAAATATACGCTTACGTTAAAATACAACTTGTCATAACGTTTCTGAAGCCACCTGTTATATCCTAGTGAAGATCCCCAGTGTTAGTTCCACGACGTTAGTCCTGCGAATGTTTCGTTGACCAAACCAAGAATAAGCTAATCTAAAGTTGTCGAAGCTACAATCAGAGCAATAAGCGCCGAAGAAAGGCAACGATGTCGACGAGTGAATGTCTTGCCGTCGTGCAGCAAGACAGAAGCTATGGGGCCGTAGAACGCCTTCGCGCGTTCGCAGCTGAAGCTACAAATCTGCCTCCCGTGTTGCTGAAGCGCATTGTGGTAGTGAATGCATGAGCACAGGCATACATTACCCTATTACTCGGCAGCGCACACCGTGCCGTGTCCCTCGTCAATTAACGTCGCTTTATTGAAGTGCATATCGAGTACTAGTGTTCATTATGTGCTTGTTGATGTCATCTTTGCGCGAGGTTCAGGATATGCTGTGTCCAGGTATATGTTAATACCTTCAGCTATCACAACGGTTAAATAACAATCATGGGCGTTAGTAGTCGCGATGGAGATATGCCACCAGGCTTCAATGTGGCCGCCCCCATCTCAAACGATGCTACAGCTGCTAAATACCAATACACGTCGTACAAGCTCTCATAGATCAATGCACAATAAATAATCAACAACTTCTGTGAAGACGTGTTGCACTTTTATGTTATAGCAAATCCTATGTTGGAGGGATCAACTATGTTTTTTTTTTCAATTCAGACTGACGTCACGGATCTCAGTGCGGGTTTTTTTGCCCCCGCTGATGCTGAAAATGTACAAGTTTAGATGTTGTTGTTGAACAAATACAGTTTAGCTGTTGTTGCTGAACAAGTACAACCTATCAGTTTTTACGGACAAAAGCGGAAGCTACGCTAGAATAGACGTTTAAAAGCCCGCCATAACAGCTACTGGATATAATAAGTATTTGTCATCTTGTTTTTTCAGTTCTCGCTTTCGAAGTCCCTGAGCAGCACAAGTGCGACTGTGCTGGTATTCTAGCAGGTTACTGGATTGTTGCAACTGGAATGTTGATTTAGCTTTAGCATCCTTTGAGGAACTACTATTTTACCAGCCGCGTCGCGCTAAACTCACATGAGCCTGCTGAACGTGGATCCCCACATGCCGAGAAACCAGCGCGAAATCGGAAAATAGCGCTTGCTGTTCTTGACATAGTTGTCCAGAGCCCTGTAGGAGCTTAGCTTGCGCCACACCGCGGGTGTTTCATCGTAGTACAGGTTGACGGAGCCATCTGCAACGAGCCACAGCAGCAGCGCACGGGAGGCTACTGAAGGAAGCTCTCAACAGTCAACATCGAAAAAATCTTGGTAGTACCTTTCCCAGCTAAATCGGGCCAGGCTAATTAAAAAAAAAGAAACATACGCCAATGACGGAACCAACAATGGGGTTGTTATATACCGCCATACCCATAGCTCGGCACACTCACTCATGAGCGCACTCACTCACACTCATTTGAACGTTGTGAGTATGAACGTGAGTGAGTGCTCATGAGTGTGAGTGGACGTGAGTGTGAACGTGAGTGAGCACTCATGAGTGTGAGTGGACGTGAGTGTGAACGTGAGTGAGCACTCATGAGGGTGAGTAGGTGTGAGTGTGAACGTGAGTGAGTGCTCATGAGTGTGAGTAGATGTGAGTATGAACGTGAGTGAGTGCTCATGAGTGTGAGTGGACGTGAGTGTGAACGTGAGTGAGCACTCATGAGGGTGAGTAGGCGTGCGTGTGAACGTGGGTGAGTACTCATGAGTGTGAGCAAATGTGAGTATGAACGTGAGTGAGTGCTCCTGAGTGTGAGTGGACGTGAGTATGAACGTGAGTGAGCACTCAGGAGGGTGAGTAGGCGTGAGTGTGAACGTGAGTGAATACTCATGAGTGTGAGTAGATGTGAGTATGAACGTGAGTGAGTGCTCATGAGTGTGAGTGGACGTGAGTGAGTACGCATGAGTGTGAGTAGGAATGAGTATGAACGTGAGTGAGTGCTCATGAGTGTGAGTGGACGTGAGTGTGAATGTAAGTGAGCACTCATGAGGGTGAGTAGGCGTGAATATGAACGTGAGTGCTCATGAGTGTGAGTAGTCGTGAGTTTGAACGTGAGTGAGCACTCATGAGGTACTATTAGTTTGAGTAACTGAGTACACTCTAAGAAAAAAAAAGAGTCAAAAGAGGGACACGGCCGCGTGACTCTCTTCGGGTGTCCACTTGACCCATTATGGAAGGTAGATGAGAGAAAGAGAGCATTCGGGCTGGAGTCACGGGACTCTCCTGAAGCGTGTTTCGATTGGCTTCCGCGATGAAGGCGCCGTCGTATGCACCATACGTATCGTGCGTTGGCCGTTCGGCGCCGTTCTGGCGCGGTGGCTCGCCTCCCTCGCCGACGGAGTCAGCCGGGCTGGCGCCGCGCCTCGACCTTCTCTCTCAGTCTGCTCGGTCTCTTGGAGTACGTTGTGCGTTGCGTCGGTTGCGCGGGTTGCGTCAGTTGCCTGTCGTGCAGTTTTGTGTTCGATCGAAAATGCGCATCTTCGGTGGCGTTGTCGCCAGGCTCCGTGCTCGAAGTCACGCTAGGAGGGCGGAATATTCATCGAGCCGCGGACACGGACAACGTGCGCCCGTTAACGGGGAGTGTACTGTTTTCGTAGGTACTAATTATACAGCTTTAGCTGGGCGTCTGCAGCAGCTCTGCGGAAGTTATCTGCCAGCCATTTCCAACACCAGCCTGCGTCCGCAGGGCTGTTGCGGATGCCCAACTAAAGCTGTCACCGTTATGCGCGTT
The DNA here is from genome assembly GCF_013339695.2 of Rhipicephalus sanguineus. NCBI lineage: Eukaryota > Metazoa > Arthropoda > Arachnida > Ixodida > Ixodidae > Rhipicephalus > Rhipicephalus sanguineus. The sequence continues at coordinate 96,036,478 of NC_051178.1, forward strand.
GCTGTACAAGCTCCCATAAAATGAGAGATCCAAAAAATTATCAAGGGTCATTTTTTTGCTGATCGCACATTGTGTCTGCACTGCTGAAGGTGCAAGATGTCGTTTTGAGATGCGCTTTAGTCTACTTCATAACAACATTTCTATCAGCCTTGAGTGTGCAGCGTGCTTCCGCGCGTGGGAACGTGAAAAAAAAGCTTTTCTACAGAACGCTTAGACGCACTATATATTATGGTTTTTCTTGGCTTAAAGACGCTAGATGAGGTGCAGATATAGTAGGATGCTTCAAGCACGTACGCGTTGGTCACTTAAGTTGGACACGTCTCGCCGGTAAGGTGAAAAAGCGAGAGACTTGTTGCGGTCGCCGCCGTGCACTTTTTTCCTTGTTTTCTGTTTGCTGTTTTCGTGGCTCGCGAACATCTGCGATGACGCTATAACAGAATCAAGTGAATTTACGTGATTGTGGGAGTTATGTGCGCCAATTCTAGCATATGACATGTCTGATCTCGACGTAGACGGCGTCCGCGCGCGGTGCGTGTCGTTCGGGTGCTCGTACTCGAATGTGTTTGCTGAGTATTTAAGGATGGGTTACGTTTGTAAAACATGCGGTCAGTAACCGCTCACGGCGTGCCCCTGACTGCCGGAGGATGTGCTTGGGTGTCGGAATATGCTGGCGCAAAGCCGTGCTTATTCTGAAACCAAGTTTTGAAGCGATTTCTCAGAAAAGAAATGCTTTCGTTCGTGCATAGCCAGTGCCGACGCGACGGCGAGCCCCGCCGCCGCGCCAGGCAGCGTACGCGAACTGCGTGAACCGCGCCGAACGGCAGGCAGCCACGCGACCACGCGATGTATATGATGCATACGGCGGCGTCTTCGACACGCTAGCCGATCGAAACGCGCTGCAAGAGTGACAACTGACTCTTGCAGAAAAGTTAAATATCATTTTCTGATTCTACCTTCCAAAAGGGGTCAAATAAATTACCGAAGAGAGTCGGATGCCGTGACCCCCTTTTGACCTTTTTTTTTCTTGGAGTGTAGCACTGTTTCGACTATTAATTTTCCGGGGACCGGTGACGTTTGCAACACCACCACGAGCAACCTTTTTGCTAATACCAGAGAAAGTAAGAGTCCGCCGCGGTGGTGTAGCGGTTACGGTACTAGGCTGCGGACCCGAAGGTCGCGGGTTCGACCCCGGCCGCGGCGGTCGCATTTCGATGGAGGCGTGGTGGTAGAGGCCCGTGTACTGTGCGATGTCAGTGCACGTTAAAGAACACCAGCTGGTCAAAATTTCCGGAGCCCTCGACTGCGGCACGCCTCATAATCATATCGTGGTTTTGGCGCGTTAAACCCAGATACTTTATTTATCAGAGAAATAGTGAGCC
>NC_051178.1:96037956-96060580 GCF_013339695.2 Rhipicephalus sanguineus
AACGCGCGGTGCAGCGTAGTCGCGGAGAAAAGAACACAAACACAAAAACCACGCCCTGCAGCGACCGCGCGCGCATGTGCACGACCGCAGCGTTGTTAACCCTATTCTTCCTACCCCGCGTATATACAGTGCAACATATTGATTTCTTACTCGAGTTTCCTGACCGAGTTACTACACATTTGTACCTCCGTGGCATCATGAGAAGGCTAGGCGATGAACGTGATGTTTAAAGCAGTTCTATTTCCGAAGTGATAAGCCCTCGTACAAGTAGCTTCAGGCAATCATCGTGCAGTATACAGCTGTAGTCAATTTCAATAACTTTCGACGACGCTAAGAAGCTATTTACAAAATCACAACTGGGCTACAAAAAATCTTGCAAATTATTCTTCCTTCGGTTTACGATCGCTTCTGAGCGGCGGAATGCCAAGAGCGGGCACTCTTCTCTCTCTCCTCGGTCGCGGCCCGTCCCCCCTCTCCGGGAAGGGCTATGCTCAGTCCTCCTCCCCTCCCTCCCCTAGCTCACCCCCCCCCTCCGGTCCCCTGCGCCCAAAAGGGCAACGCGATGTGTTGCCCTCCCTGCGGACCACATATATCGCGCAGGCATCCCCAAGGCCACCAGCTTCCCGGGTAGAGGAGCGGCAGCGGGAAGGCTTGGGCGGGCCGAGCGACAGGCATTCTTGGAAATCGAAAACAGCCAAGAAGAAACGAGCGCAATGACTTAGAAACGCATGCGTTACAGAAGCGAGCGGAGTATCGCGCAAAGCAACTGCGCCTTCATCCACCCGTTGCGTGTAGGTAGTGAACGCACATGGCGAATGCTCATACACCGTATAAGTGCACCAGAAAACATTGAGCATAGCGTAAAACATACCTGTCTATCATCCTTCCTCGGCATCATCCCCGCAGAGTGACACACCGCCCAGACGATCACACACGGTTCCTGCGTAAAAGACGTCATGTAATGAAAGTACCTAGCTGTGTAATTCAGAAATATTCTAGAACTTACCAGAATCAGGCATCCACTGTGCACTCTTTAGCTTTACAGTCCACAATGTACCGTACACTCCGGCGACAGTCTTGTCAAAAGGCTGCTGTACGTCCGCGCTCGCCGTTAGTCACGAGACTAGGACCTAGATCGTCTTGGAAGGTACACTTGATATTGAATCACGTAACCAACGTGCATAATCGATAAAAGTGGTAACGAAGCATTGCAGGACACAGCATGGCACACGCACACAAACCACGCGCACCGCGCACCCGTCAAACAACTAAAGCGCCCCCAAGGACAATTTTTCTTGGCAATGAAGGGAAGGCTACGGGGGCGGAGCTACTGTACATGTACTGCTCCGCGAAATAGTCCGGTTCGGCGCGCGTTTCGAATTTAGTTTTGGTTTGTGAACCTTCCGTACCTCCTGTGACGGCCATTTCAGTGTTCGAGCGGCGTCTCAGGCTTATACAGCCATTTGCTAGTGAAATTCGTCAGAAGCTCCTTCGGCGAGTCGTCGGGAAAGCTGGACGGTGACCAGCGCTCACTTGAAGACGAAGGCGCTATTTTGACTGTGAGGGGCACGTAAAAGGTGCGACGTTTTCACAAGTGCAAAAACGCGAAATGACTCTGCATATATCAAAACAAATATAAATATCTTCTTGGTGGGCGCTGACCCTCTCTTCAAACAGCGCTCCGTAGAAAATAAAGCAATGTTGTTTTTATTTTCACGCAGAAAACACAACGCAATTGTGGGACTATAATCTTCAACGGTAGCACACGCGTAGTTCGGCTCTCTAGCCTTCCCTTCATTGCCAAGAAAAGTTGTCCGCGAGTATAGAAGACCTGTTGCAACTGCTTGCTTACACTAAGATAACTCCATAAATGGCAGCAGTGTCGTGTCACTGTACATTAAAAAAAAGTGTATTTATGGCTTTTTTTACACCCGTGTGTGCATGTTGGGAATGTATCATGGCTGTTCGATTTTGTTATACAAATATACATTTTGTTTTGGGGAAATGAAAGAAGTTAGGAATGGGCAGTTTTCAAACTCGCATCCCAGACCACGGTCATCTCTGAGTCCTTACTCAAAAGAAACGCTTTTTTGTTTCAAGTTACTGCCCTCTCCCGTGGATAGAAAGAGGTAGGAGGGGAGGAGGAAATGGGTAGGGTGTGATAGGCGACACCCAACGTTGCACACAGAGGAGGTAAATGGGACAAGGAAGGAGTGAAGGGAGAGATGAGTTGACGCCGTGGATGAACGGGGGAGTCGCGTGGAGACGCCATTACGAGGGGGGCGGGGCGAGAGAAGGATGTACGCGACGTTGGGCCAAATCGAACTTGCATGTTGGCTGCTTGTGACGAGCGTTGCAACAGCGAGAAGAGATAGATACAGTAGTTTGATGTTGGGAAAGATGCTTGTCCGCGTATCTTTGCAACCAACAACATTCTGTTTTGTACATATATGTAAGTGCACCATGCATAAGAACGGTCCCTAATTTTTATCACAACAATAACGAACTTTTCTTTCTGTACGTCACCCGTTGTCCACAGTTCCAATTCTTCTCCGCCCCCCAAAATCCTTCGCGACGCCGTGCGGGTAATCCCCACTCTCCTCCGTTAATTTCTACTGGACAAATGGGCAACACGGGCCTGTGAGCGAGTGTTCGCAGTGTCACTTGATCATATCTGTTCATATTTGCATATGTGATCGACTCATGCCTTTTAAAAATAAGGAAAATGCTTACTTCTATATATACGGCAGGTAATATAATGAACCTTGCTGCGGTCGTCAGCAATTCTTCGATCGCCGGTGCATGGGCGATATATGTAAAATATTTACGCATTCTACTGAAACACGATATTTGTGTACATTGCAACACAAATTGTTTATGCGTGTAGTCTCTGAAAGACGAACTTGTCTATTGTGATAAACTGATTTTACGGTGCCGATTAAGGCTATTTAACTTCTTTGTTGTGATGCGCGTTTTGACATTGGGAACGGCAACTGAAAGTCTGAACACTTCAGTCACCAGAAATTAAAGTGCACATGGTCATTTGACTCTCCGATGTACACTTAATCTTAAACGACATTAGGCTTTGCATGTCTAATGTCTGTCTAGTGACTCATTAGGAGCGCACCTAATCGACGCTAGACCCTCAAGACTCATTTTCATAGGGCAGTTCTTGTCCACTAAAATAAAGCTCGTACGCTAGTATATATATTGCCACAATCCTTGTGCAGGTGCCCACAAACCATCAACGCGAAGACCACCAGGACCAAGATCCACAGCCACATTCATCCCAGCGATTCAAACAACTCCCAGAAGGACACCCAGCACAACGCGACGCACGACGCTTAGACCGACGCCCGGCACGACGCCCAGCTTTACGCCCAGCACGATCACCACCAGGCGTAAATATGCAGAGGCATTAGTGTTATTATTTCACATGAGCTGCAAGATATTTCAAGATACATCGAATTCCCCAATCAGCATAGCTGGCATGTCAAGAAATCGCGGTTACTTCAGCCTGATTCGCAAGTAATCAAGTATTGTGTTCTTAGTGGCTCACCTGATCGATTCCGTTTAGGATAGGCCACGGGCAGTAGTTTTACAGGTTTACATCACACATATTCCGAGTACGCCGCATACCTAAAATGTATATAACACGTGATTGCGGTTCGCTGTCGGAGCGTCCAGTTCTACTGTTCTGAATAAAAATATACAAGAGGAGGAAAAATGCTTTGTTGAAAAGAGAGAGCCTACGGAAAGTCGCCCAATGTGGGTGGTGTCTCTACTCCAAGATGTCGTGGGCCTGACCTATCAGATTGGCCCTGATCACTAGACGTTGCTGGTCCTGAAGGCTTGAGCTTGTCGCCACGGTCTCCGAATCGTCGATGTTTTAGTTCGAGAATATGCTAGCCACATATTTAATAAGTGGCCACGACGCGACGCTGGCTTCGAAGCTTACTTGGCAGGAAACTTACTGAGCAGAACCTAGTTGCATGTCTCGCCTCTACGAACACAATACGCGCAGCACCAGACACGGCCGGCGTGTTCACGCACCTTCATTCGAAGGAGGTGGCGCGAGACGCTCGCCGCGGAACTCGCGGACAGCTGGCCATCCAAATAGCAGAACACCCTCGCTCAGGGCCAGGTGATGACAATCAATTGTACGGTGCCCTCTGTCTATCTTCGGAGCGTGGCTATTGGAAAGGACAAGTAAAACTTCAGCATACTGGAAGCTGCAATTTCAGCGATACTATGAAAAAAAAATTAGGGAATGGGAATTACTATTTTTCGCAACATGTACGGGCAGTAAATAGCGCATGTAATTCGCTACTGTATAAAGCGTAGCCGTTCAGAGATCGCATTTTCTCAACTTTTGATTGGCCGCCCGCATGTTCTCGTTTGAGTTTCATGATAACGGGTCTAGCTTTTGGATCACAGCCACTTGAAGTTCACCATCAACAGGAGCTAAAAGCATTTATTTCATGCTTAAAAGAGCGGTGATATAAAATTTGAAGTTCGAGATGTCGTCTTCACTTGATACCTCGGTTCGTATAATTATCTTTGGCGAGCTATAATTGAACGTCTTCTGCGTGGAATTTATTTTATTCAAGGACGAACAGCATACGAAGTCGCAACGAGGCGTTCAGTGCCCTGCAACAGCGACAGTACTGTGATGAGTTCCCGTTCATAGGGCCCCCAAGCGCTAAGTGACGATGCCCTAGTAACGATGCCCTGCAACAGCGACACTACTGTGATGAGTTCCCGTTCATAGGGCCCCCAAGCGCTAAGTGACGATGCCCTAGTAACGATTACATCGACGACCACAGTGCTGTCATCGTGATTCCGACTGGCGGCGACACCTGGTAACGGCTTCACTTCGACTGTGTGGGTTGGTTCGTCTCAAATCCTGCGTCTTCGCTGCGTCGCTTCGAATGATTGCTCGTGTGCTCGACAGCGTGGGAATATTCTTATGGACGACCCCAACTGCATTACGGTCCAGCATGTCGTGAAGCATCTGTTAGTTGCTTACGCCGGTGGCTTTTCAAGTACTGCAACAAGAAATGTCATCGTCCCGGAAAGCTCCAAAGCTCGTATATAAAAGCTTCCACGTAGGACTGGGCATGCAATTACCGCCTCCTGTCCACGCGTCTCCACGCCACATTCAACGTTTGCCATACGCATCCACAGACAGTGCTTGCTTATAGTACACTATAGACAAAAAAAAAGAGGAATGCAAGCGTAGCAACTACATACCTCACCACCTGGCCAAGCCGCGCATGCGTGGTAGCTAAGCCACTCCCACCGAAGAAGACATCACCCGCAACCTCCGCTCTACAGTGCATAGCCTGCCTACGCCCGAACATGCCGAGACAGTCATGGGCGTCCTAAGAAAGTGCGTGCTCCCGAGGAGAATGCCGCGCATCTCGAAACTAGACATGTCGGTAGACGTGGAGTATGAGCGGCGACGAGACCATCCTTTACTGTGCCAAGATTCGCGTGACTTTTTGCAAACTTCCTGCTTTTTTTCTGAGGCAGACCGTTGGCAGTATAATCGGAGTTTCCCAGACGGATGTGTCGCAGAAATTTTGCCAGGAGAACATGTCTGCAGCGCCACACCCAAACCGATACCGCTGCACACCCATCGCTTCAGTCGCTCCCGCACGAAGGTCCCGCTTCAAAGGCGCACTCTTAACGTCACCAAAACATGGCCGCAGGGGTTCTTTTTGTGCTTCACCCAAGGAGGTTAAAAAAAATGCTTCACCGCAGTGCGGCGCTACTTTCCTGTCATATTTAAAAAAATTGTTCAGGGACTTTAGTCATATTACGCGGGCGTTCTGAGGCATTTTCAATGGCGACAAAACCTGTCATAATTAAAGAAGTTATACGGCACGTACGAAATAATTGTGCGATTCTCAGACAAAGCTACTAATTAAAGCATAAAAGTCACAGAGAAATATTTTGCTCTCCTTTAACAGTGTTCTGCTTGTCATGTGTTACCACGTTAGTGTGGTGTGTTTCACCTGTGTGTCCGGTGCCGCCAAGTTGGCATAAAAGTGATACGGATATGTGACAAGCCAGATTCTATGCAATAGTGAACTACTTGAGCTAACAGTACAAAGCTGCACAAAAATTACTTCTAAATAGTGAATTCTAAATACACGCGTCATAGTACGACAGTTTTTCCTTCTGTGCTGCCAACAGTAATTGTACGAGCGTCATGTCCTTGTGCGCTAATGTAAAGCTCGTAGGCTAGTATATATATTGCCACAACCTTTGTGCAGGTACCAGGAAACCGTCAACGCGAAGACCACCAGGACCAAGATCCACAGCCACATTCACCCCAGCGATTCAAACAACTCCCAGAAGAACACCCAGCACAACGCGACGCACGACGCTTAGACCGACACCCGGCACGACGCCCGGCTTGACGCCCAGCACGACCACCACCACCAGGCGTAAGTGTGCAGAGGCATTAGTGTTATTAGATGCGAAGTATCTTAAGGTCGAGCTCAATCCGGTGCTGGTGGTGGTGTGCGGCGTGACCACCCTTACTGCGCATGCGCATACCCTCTCCACGCACCTCCCCTCCACTCACCCTCTCCCCTTCACCTCTCCACTTTCCCTCCCCAATTTCCCTCTCCCCTTCCCCTTCCCACTTTCCTTCTCCCCTTCCCCTCCACACATCCCTCTCTCTCCTTCGCCTCTCCACTTTCCCTCTCCCCTCCCCCTTTCCACTCTTCCTCTGAAACGCGGGCTAGACATGCTGAAATTGTCTCCTGCGATACGCCGCGATGAGCTCGAGCGCATGCGCGTCCCCTCCCCCTCTCTCTCCTCTCCTACGATGCCCCCCTCTCGCCCGCCTGTCGACCGCGTTCCCCGCTCGCCCTGTGAGAATTAACGGCCAGGCTAGATGGAAGATACGACGCGCGTAGCGTCCCTCCTCGCGTTCCTCGACGCGAGGTCGGTAGCATGCCCAACGAACGCCAACGGAACGCGATCGTGCAAGTGCTCCGGCTTCGCATCGCCTCATGGTCCCCTTTAGCGGGAGATGGTGTAATTTTATTTCACATGAGCTGCCAGATATTTCAAGATACATCGAATTCCCCAATCAACATAACTGGCATGTCAAGAAATCGCGGTTACTTCAGCCTGATTCGCAAGTAATCATGTATTGTGTTCTTAGTGGCTCACCTGATCGATTCCGTTTAGGATAGGCCACGGGCAGTAGTTTTACATGTTTACATCACACATATTCCGAGTACGCCGCATACCTAAAATGTATTTAACACGTGATTGCGGTTTGCTGTCGAAGCGTCCAGTTCTACTGTATCGAATAAAAATATACAAGAGGAGGAAAGAGGCTTTGTTGAAAATAGAGAGCCTTCGGAAAGTCGCCCAATGTGCGTGGCGTCTCTAGTCCAAGATGTCGTGTGCCTGACCTATCAGATTGGCCCTGATCACTCGACGTTGCTGTCGCCACGGTCTCCGAAATGTCGATGTTTTTAGTTCGAGAACATGCTAGCCACAAATTTAATAGGTGGCCACGACGCGACGCTGGCTTCGAAGCTTACTTAGCAGGAAACTTACTGAGCAGATCCTAGTTGCATGTCTCGCCTCTACGAACACAATACGCGCAGCACCAGACACGGCCGGCGTGTTCACGCACCTTCATTCGAAGGAGGTAGCGCGAGCCGCTCGCCGCGAAACTCGCGGACAGCTGGCCATTCAAATAGCAGAACAACCACGCTCAGGGACAGAACATGACGATCAGTTGTACGGTGCCCTCTGTCTACCTTCGGAGCGTGGCTATTGGAAAGGACAAGTAAAACTTCAGCATACTGGAAGCTGCAATTTCAGCGATACTATGATAAAAAAAGAACTTTAGGGAATGGGAATTACTATTTTTCGCAACATGTAGGGGCAGTAAATAGCGCATGTAATTCGGTACTGTATAAAGCGTAGCCGTTCAGAGATCGCATTTTCTCAACTTTTGATTGGCCGCCCGAATGTTCTCGTTTGAGTTTCATAATAACGGGTCTAGCTTTTGGATCACAGCCACTTGAAGTTCACCATCAACAGGAGCTAAAAGCATTTATTTCATGCTTAAAAGAGCGGTGATATAAAATTTGAAGTTTGAGATGTCGTCATCACTTGATACCTCGGTTCGTATAATTATCTTTGGCGAGCTATAATTGAACGTCTTCTGCGTGGAATTTATTTTATTTCAAGGACGAGCAGCATACGAAGTCGCAACGAGGCGTTCAGTGCCCTGCGACAGCGACAGTACTGTGATGCGTTCCCGTTCATAGGGCCCCCAAGCGCTAAGTGACGATGCCCTAGTAACGATTACATCGGCGATAACAGTGTTGTCATCGTGATTCCGACTGGCGGCGACACCTGGTAACGGCTTCACTTCGACTGTGCGGGTTGGTTCGTCTCAAATCCTGCGTCTTCGCTGCGTCGCTTCGAATGATTGCTCGTGTGCTCGACAGCGTGGGATAATTCTGAGGGACGACCCCAACTGCATTACGTTCCAGCATGTCGTGAAGCATCTGTTAGTTGCTTACGCCGGTGGCTTTTCAAGTACCGCAACAAGAAATGTCATCGTCCCGGAAGCTCCAAAGCTCATATATAAAAGCTTCCACGTAGGACTGGGCATGCAGTTACCGCCTCCTGTCCACGCGTCTCCACGCCACATTCAACGTTTGCCATACGCATCCACAGACAGTGCTGCTTATAGTACACTATAGACAGAAAAAAAAGAGGAATGCAAGCGTAGCAACTACATACCTCACCACCTGGCCAAGCCGCGCATGCGTGGTAGCTAAGCCACTCCCACCGAAGAAGACATCACCCGCAACCATAGGTCGGCAAAAAATGTGGAGCTCACTCAGACTCACTCACGAAGCATATATTACCCTTAGAGCTCACTCGGACTCAGACTCACCAAACTTTTCCTCATCCGGACTCACTCGGACTCAGATTCACTATAATTTTTCTCAACCGGACTCACTCGGACTCAGACTCACCAAAATATAATTCACTCAAACTCACTCAGACTCAGACTCACGGCTCGATCTGAGTCTGAGTGAGTCTGAGTGAGTCGACTCATGAGTCCGTTAGCCTATAATTAGCCTTTTTCTACCATAATGGCAATGCTCTTTAACGCCAATATCTCGCATAATCGGTGCGCTACTCAGCACCTTTTAATTTCGTACTTTCAAATACGAGTTGTCTGAGTTTGCAGTTCAATAAGGACCTTTTTATTGAAAGAGATTACTCACACGAGACATTTTTATCAGTAACTTCCCGTGAAAAAGTTTACGGGGGGGAGGTCAAGGCACCTCCTCCCCCTCCCTCTTCTCAACCCACGCCTCTGATCAATAAATATTGAGCTGACGTATGAACGGTAGCGCGTTGAATAATGTGGGAGTATACGTGAGTATAAACGTGAGCCGACATAAGGCTGATAGTAATGCTGAAGTTGAGTAGATAGGACCATAGGTCGGCAAAAAATATAGAGCTCACTCAGACTCACTCAAAAAATATATTTTGCCCGCAGGGCTCACTCGGACTCAGACTCACCAAAATTTTCCTCAACCGGACTCACTCGGACTCAGGCTCACCAAAATTTTTCCCAACAGAACTCACTCGTACTCATACTCACAAAAACTTTACTCACCCGGACTCACTCAGACTCAGACTCACGTCTCGATATGAGTCTGAGTGAGTCTGAGTGAGTCGACTCATGAGTGAGTTTGCCGACCTATGCCCGCAACCTCCGCTCTACAGTGCATAGCCTGCCTACGCCCGAACATGCCGAGACAGTCATGGGGCGTCCTAAGAAAGTGCGTGCTCCCGAGGAGAATGCCGCGCATCTCGAAACTAGACATGTCGGTAGACGTGGAGTATGAGCGGCGACGAGACCATCCTTTACTGTGCCAAGATTCGCATGACTTTTTGCAAGCTTCCTGCTTTTTTTCTGAGGCAGACCGTTGGCAGTATAATCGGAGTTTCCCAGACGGATGTGTCGCAGAAATTTTGCCAGGAGAGCATGCCTGCAGCGCCACACCCAAACCGATACCGCTGCACACCCATCGTTTCAGTCGCTCCCGCACGAAGGTCCCGCTTCAAAGGCGCACTCTTAACGTCACCAAAACATGGCCGCAGGGATTCTTTATGTGCTTCACCGCAGTGCGGCGCTACTTTCCTGTCATATTTAAAATACTGTTCAGGGACTTTAGTCATATTACGCAGGCGTTCTGAGGCATTTTCAATGGCGACAAAACCTGTCATAATTAAAGAAGGTATACGGCACGTACGAAATAATTGTGCGATTCTGAGACAAAGCTACTAATTAAAGCATAAAAGTCACAGAGAAATATTTTGCTCTCCTTTAACAGTGTTCTGCTTGTCATGTGTTACCACGTTAGTGTGATGTGTTTCATCTGTGTGTCCGGTGCCACCAAGTTGGCATAAAAGTGATACGGATATGTGACAAGCCAGATTCTATACAATAGTCAACTACTTGAGCTAACAGTACAAAGCTGCACAAAAATTACTTCTAAATAGTGAATTCTAAATACACGCGTCATAGTACGACGCGTTTTTCCTTCCGTGCTGCCAACTGTAATTGAACGAGCGTCATGTCCTTGTGCGCTAATGTAAAGCTCGTAGGCTAGTATATATATTGCCACAACCCTTGTGCAGGTACCAGGAAACCGTCAACGCGAAGACCACCAGGACCAAGATCCACAGCCACATTCACCCCGGCGATTAAAACGACTCCCACCAGGACACCCAGCACAACGCGACGCACGACGCTTAGACCAACGCCCGGCACGACGCCAGGCTTCAGGCCCAGCCCGACTACGACTAGGCGTAAGTGTGCAGAGGCATTAGTGTTATTATTTCATATGAGCTGACAGATATTTCAACATCCGTCGAATTCCTCAATCAACATAGCTGGCACGTGAAGAAATTGCGTTACTCCAGCCTCGTTCGCAAGTAATGAAGTATTGCGTTCTTAGTGGCTGACCTGATCGATTCCGTTTAGAATATGCTAATAGTAGTATCATGACAAGTTTACATCACACACCTTCCGAGTACGTCGTATGCCTAAAATGTACACGACGCGTGCTTGCTGTTCGCAGTAGGCCGTCCAGGTCTACTGCTTTCAATAAGTTTTCAGGAGCAGGAAAATGGATTTGCTGAAACGAGAGAACCAACGGAAAATCGGCCAATGTGGGTGGCGTCTCTAGTCTAAGATGTCGTGGGTCTGAGATAACAGCTTGGCCCTGATCAGTAGACGTTGATGGTATGAAGGCTTGCGCTTGTCACCATGTTTTTTTTTGTTTTTGGTTGGAGAAGATGCTAGCCACAAATTTATTAAGTGGCCACAACGCGACGCTGCCTTGAACACTTACAGGGCAGGAAAGAGCCTAGTTGAACGTCTCGTCTCGACCGAACACCATCCGCGCAGCACCAGACACGGCCGGCGTGTTCACGCACCTTCTTTCGAAGGAGGTGGCGCGAGACGCTCGCCGCGAAACTCGCGGACACCTGGCCATTCAAATAGCAGAACACCCTCACCCAGGGCCAGAAGATGACAATAAGCTGTATGGTGCCCTCTGTCTGCCTTTGGAGCGTGGCTATTGGAAAGGACAAGTAAAACTTAAGCGTACTGGAAGCTGCAATTCAGTGATAATATGACAAAAAATTGGCCGCGTATCTGCGGTCTTCGCTGCAAATGTCGTCTAAAGACGATAGAAGAGGCGCTGCGTGAGATATGGACGCCATCTGGCAATACGTCGGGAAGCATGAGTGCTGTGTTGCGGGCTGGTAGTCCCAGCGCAGCAGCAGGCGAAGACCGGCGGTTACCAACGCGAGCAGCGGGGACGCCAGCCAGCCCGAACGCGCGGTTTGGCGCGAAGCGCTGAAGCAGAAGAGGCGCTGCGTGAGATATGGACGCCATCTGGCAATACGTCGGGAAACATGAGTGCTGTGTTGCAGGCTGGTAGTCCCAGCGCAGCAGCAGGCGAAGACCGGCGGTGACCAACGCGGCCAGCGGGGACGCCAGCCAAACCGAGCACGCGGTTTGGCGCGAAGCGCTGAAGCTGAAGAGACGTCCGCACTCAACGAGTACTCTCCACACACTCTTTTAATTACACGTCGCCTGGATAAAACAGGAATGCCAGAGCGGCGCCCCATGGCATTCGTACAGTGCAATACAGAACCGAAACTGAAACACAACAATGAGCTCGTGCAGAGGGCACGGAGGCAGGCAAGTTTCAGCGCAGTCGCATTTTCAGCGCAGCTTAAGAAATTGGGTCTTTAGAATTACGTATGTATGCATTTTCTAATAAAGGAAGACACCACTTAATACTTACCTAGTGATGTTGCGCCTCAGATATGCGTAATGTTTGCTTTTTGATCGACAATGTACACATGTATGAACCTAGTCAGCCTTTTAATATGGCTGGCCTGGGTTAGTGGTTCAACTTTGGCTGAGTGGCTGAATCGAGTGACGTGCCGACAAACAGAAAGACACACAGACCAAAATTTCTCCGTTGAAGTATCTCAAGAAAGACTATCGTCTTTAAAAACATTAGGGGGGATAGGAATCACTCTTTTTCACAAAATGTACGGGCAGTAAATAGTGCGTGTAATGCGGTACTTTAGAAAGCATTGCCGTTCAGAGACCGCATTTTCCCAACTTTTGATTAGCCGCCCGAATGTTCTCGTTTAAGCTTCATGATAACGGGTCTAGCTTTTGGATCAAGGTCAATTGATGTTCCCCGTCAACGGGAGCTAAAAGCACTATTTTTCATGCCACGGAGGAAGAAACATTTAGCAGGCGCAACTCCGCTGCTTGAGGCGACCAGATAGCGTCACATTGCCACTTCATGCTGGCGGCGTCTAGCGGCACGTAAGGGAAATGCCGCCGTTTCGGTTTCCGAGGGAACCGGCCACGCGCGTTGCTCCCGCTCCGCCGCAGTCTTGGAGCATGGACGCGGAGCGCGTTCGGCCGCGTTCGTTTCTTGCTCAAACTTTTCCCTACAGGCTTGCGACTGCATGTGCAGGCTTAAACAATATACCTGCGTCCCATCTTAGGCTGGCATATGCCGAAGAGCATACTGTGCGCAGCAGCCTTGTTGCAGCCACGGCCGCTACATAAAAAGAAAGGCTACTGAGACGGCAATCCACGCAAAAAAAAATATTGCGGGCCCGCTGTAGCAAACGCGGCTGTCGTCTGCTCCCAAACGCTGCTAGAGAGAACGCGCGCGGGCGTACTCGCCGGCCGCGCCCGGCCAATAGTGCTCCTTTTTCTTTTTTTTAACGCGAAATTGTTTATGCCGGGGTCCACCAAGACATCAGGGACGTATTCCCGTCACGGAAATGACGTCCAAAAAATATACATGATCAGATGGCAAAGAAAAAAGGTTTCGTCAACGGGCCTCGAACCCACGGTCCGCAACAACAGATGCCGGGCAAGCTATCCACTACGCCACGGTCACTTTTTTTTTTCTTCATTGCCACGGTCACAGACTCTAGAAGCTTTACAAACGCGCCTTTTATATCTACCACTCTCCCGGTCGGCGGGGTGATGTTGCCCTCTGGTAGCGGTAAAGTAATTCGACATTACTCTGTCTTCCGCGATTAGCACCTACAATGCACACGTGCCTCCCATTCGGCGCGTTTTCAATAGAAGTTCCATTTTGTCAATGCCTTAACACACCGCGAAGTGGCGACCTTAACCAAGCGTCGTAAAAGCGTCGGCCTCGCTCACAGCTCTGCGACGCGCGCCTGCCTCACCTGGCTATAACACCGCGTTCCCCGCTCACGCGCTCGCCCCTGAAAAATCGCGGCAGGGCTACCGGGGCAGCACGATGCGTTTTGCGTTTCCCTCTAGTCCGGCCCAATGGTCCGGCCATGGCGTTCAATCACATTCTAACATGCCGCGGGATGGCGACCAAGTTCTGCGTCCAATATGCGACGCTCTTCTGGCTATCACACCTAGTTCTCTGATTACGCTTTCATCGTTAACTTACTACAGCTACCACAAGGGTTTATTTAATCATTTAGCAGGGACGTTAGTCGTCGGGATTGAGATGCACCACCAATCATCAAAGTGGGCACATCCACGTTAAACGGTGCTATAGCTGCCAGACATCAATATATATTGTGCACGCTCTTCTATGTCAATGTAGAGTAAACATTCAGTTACTTCTGTTAGCGTACGCTTTACTGTCGTGTTATTCCGATTCCTATGACGGAGGGATCAACCATGTTTTTTGTTTTGCTATTGCGGCTTCGCGCCGCAACGCGCCGCCACTTGAAGTGCCTCCGTCGGCGCATGTTATTTTTCTATTTTTTGCGACGTTATCTGGACGGCCGCCGACGCCCGTTCTAACGGGAGTTTCGCCTCCTAAATATTTCTTCCTCCGTGTTTCATGCTTAAGCAGCGATGACATAAAATTTGAAGTTCGAGATGTGGTATTCACTTGATACCTTGGTATGTATAATTTTCTTTGGGGAAGTATGAATTATAGTCTGACACGAGGAAGCTTTTTTATTTCAAGGGTGAATAGCATACGAAGGCTCAATGGGGCGTTGACACGAGGAAGCTATTTTATTTCAAGGGTGAATAGCATACGAGGGCTCAACGAGGCGTTCAGCGCCTTGCGACATCGACAGTATTGTGGTGCGTTCAGCGGACACCCAATCACTGAGTTAAAATGCGCTAGTAACGAGTACGTCGACGATCTCAGTGTTGCAATCGTGATTCCGACTGGCGGTGACGCCTGGTAACGGCCTTACTTCGACTGCGTGGGTTTTTTTAGTCTCAGATCCTGCGTCTTCGCCACGTCGCTTTGAATGATTGGTCGTGTGCTTGTCAGCGTGGGATAATTCTGAGGGACGACCTCAACTGCTTTACGTGCCAGCATGTCGTGAAACATTTGTGAGCTGCTTAGCCCGGTGGCGTTCCAAGTACCGCTACATGAAATGTCATTGTCGCAGAAAGCCCCAAAGGTCGTTTATAAAAGCTTCCAGGTAGGTCTGCGCATGAAATTAACGCCTCCTGTCCGCGCGTCTCCGCAACGCACTGAACGTTTCCCTTACGTATCCACAGACAGTGCTGCTCTTCAGAGCTTCATGGTGGCATGTGCGAGACGCGCCAACGCGGACATGTGGCTGGGAACGAGACGCGTGTAGCGTGCACAGATGCGTTTGGTTGAGTGGTGAAGGTAGGCGAGTCCGGTGCATTGCAGGAATCGCCAGACGCGAAGAAAATTATAGACAGTGCAGATGAACGTTTAAGAGGATTACTTGCGTTGAATAAATTGTTGGTTGTTCTGAGCCGCCGCACTGCTTATTTTTCACGTTCGCTTCGCTCCTTAATCCGAGTCAGTACACTTTTTGACAGTGAAGACGGCAGTGGTGTTGCAAAAACCTCACCGCGGTGTTGCCAGGCCACCGCCGACCACAGCCCCGACCCGAATAGAAAGACGTACCAGCGTTCCGTCTTACGGCATGCGCGGTGTGTCTGTTTCCACATCCCGCCGCACCACCATGTTGTCGCTGCGACCCTGCTGTTGATTAAAGTCCCTGAAAAATAACTTTAGCTGCTGATAGCCGTGGCTAGCCACAGCGTTTGCGACTGCGGTCCAGAAAAAAGCAGATGCGCAACGCAGAAAAAATTGGCCGCGTATCTGCGTGCTTCGCTGCAAATGTCGTGTAAAGACGATAGAAGAGGCGCCGTGTGATATGGACGCCATCTGGCAATACGTCGGGAAACATGAGTGCTGTGTTGCGTGCTGGTAGTCCCGGCGCAGCAGCAGGCGAAGACCGGCAGTGACCAACGCGACCGGCGGGGACGCCAGCCAGCCCGAACACGCGGTTTGGCGCGAAGCGCTGAAGCAGAAGAAACGTCCGCACTCAACGAGTACTCTCCACACACTCTTTTATTTACACGTCGCCTGGGTAAAACAGGAATGCCAGAGCGGCGCCCACAACCGGCAGCCTGAAGGCCGCCCACAACGCTGCTTTTTCATTCTTTAAATATTTTTTTTCACCTTCTTGGCCTTCTCAAAACTAAAGTTTTTCAACACCAACCATGGCATTCGTACAGTGCAATACAGAACCGAAACCGAAACACAACAATGAGCTCGTGCGAAGGGCACGGAGGAAGGCAAATTTCACCCATTTTCAGCGCAGCTTAAGAAACTAGGGTCCTTAAAATCACGTATGTACGCATTTTCTATTAAAGGAACACGCCACCTAATACTTACCTAGTGATGTTGCACCTCAGATATGCATGATATTTACTTTTTGATCGACAACGTTCACAAGTATGAACAGCCGTACCAGTTCAAGACGGCTGGCCCTTGGGCAAGTGGTTCAACTTTGGCCGAGCGGCTGAATCGAGGGACGTGCCGACAAACAGAAAGACAGACAGACAGAAAGACAGACCAAAATTTCTCCGTTTAAGTATCCCAAGAAAGACTATCGTCTTTAAAAAATCGTGAGACCCCAAGCAGCAAGCAACAGAGCCTATAACTACGGCAGGGTCGATGCGCCCGTGGCGTTGAGAAGTGGCTCAAACCGCGGAGAAACGCCATCACTGCGTTAAACTCGATAGCGAACGCCATTAAATGGAACGGTCGTGCGCCTTTCCAGTCCGCTCGTGGCACAGCACGCGCTCTCCGATAGAGTCCACCGCACACAGCGACTGATGGAGACGCCGTCCATAAAGTTACATGACATTTGAAAGCCATGGGCGCAATGAGAGAGAAAATAGAAAAGAAATATAATGTACTAGAATAATTATTCTAGTACACTACCGACAGAAAGAAATAGGGACGCAAGCGTCGCAACCAGATACCTCACCACCTGGCCAAGCCGCGCATGCGTGGTAGCTAAGCCACGCCCACCGACGGAGACATCGCCCGCAACCTCCGCTCTACAGTGCATAGCATGCCTGCACCTGACCATGCCGATACAGGTATGGGGCGTCCTAAGAAAGTGCGTACTCCCGAGGAGAAAGCCCCGCATCTCAAAACTAGACATGTCGGTTGACGTGGAGCACGAGCGGCGACGTGACCATGCTTTGCTGTGCGAAGATTGGCGCGACTTATTGCAAACTTCCTGCTTTTTTTTCTGAGGCACACTGTTGGCAGTATAATCGGAGTTTGGCAGGCGGTTTTGTCGGAGAAATTTCGCCAGCAGAACTTACCTGCAGCGCCACACCTTAACTGACACCGCTGCACAGTCATCGCTTCAGTCGCTCTCGCACGGGGGTCCCGATTCAAAAAGCGCACTCTCAACGTCACCAAAACACGGCCGCAGGGGATCTTATGGTGCTTCACCGCAGTGCGGCGCTAGCTTCTTGTCATATTTAAAATATTTTTCAGGGACTTTAGCCATATTAGGCGGGCGTTCTGAGGCATTTTCAATGGCGACAAAATTTGTCATGATTAAAGAAGCTATAAGGCACGTACGAAATAATTGCGTGATTATCAGACAAAGCTACTTATTAAAAATAAGATTGATAACGAAATATTTTGCTTTTAGTGTTCCTTTAAGTGTTGTGCGTGTACTGTGTTACCACATTAGTGCGATGGGTTTCTCCTGTGGCACCGCGTTGGCATAAAAGTGATACGGCTATGTGACAAGCCAGATTCCATACAATAGTCAACTACTTGAGCTAACAGTGCAAAGCTGCACAAAAATTTCTTTTAAATAGGGAATTTCTTCTAAATAGGGAGCGAACGCACGTTCCTGTGCCTAGAGTAGAGCTCGTACGCTAGTACATATATTGCCACAACCCTTGTGCAGGTACCCGCAAACCGTCAACGCGAAGACCACCAGGACCAAGATCCACAGCCACATTCACTCCAGCGATTCAAACAACTCCCAGAAGGACACCCAGCACAACGCGACGCACGACGCTTAGACCGACGCCCGGCACGACGCCCGGCACGACGCCCAGCAGGACGCCCAGCACGACCACCACCAGGCGTAAGTGTGCAGAGGCAAATGAGCTGACAGATATTTCAACATACGGCGAATTCCTCAATCAACATAGCTGGCATGTGAAGATATTGCGGTTACTCCAACCTGATTTCCAAGTAATGAAGTAATGTGTTCTTAGTGGCTGACCTGATCGATTCCGCTTAGGATATGCCAATAGTACTAGTATGACATGTTTACATCACACATCTTTCGAGTATGTCGTATACCTAAAATATACACGACGCGTGCTTGCTGTTCGCAGTAGGGCGTCGAGATCTACTGCTTTAAATAAAAATTTCAGGAGCAGGAAATCGGGTTCGTTGAAAAGAGAGAACGAACAGAAAGTCGCCCATGGTGGGTGGCGTCTCTAGTCGAAGATATCGTGGGTCTGAGGTAACAGCTTGGCTCTGATCACTAAACGTTCATGGTCCTGAGGACTTGCGCCTGTCACCACGGTCTCCCGATTGTCGGCGTTTTTTTGGTTGGAGAAGATGCTAGCCACAAATTTAATAAGCGGTCACGACGTGACGCTGGCTTGAAAACTTACAGGGCAGGAAGGGCGTGTAAATACTATAGATTCTCATTTCCATAACTTTTAGCGTTGTGGCTTTTATGTTGCTCAGAAATGGCATTGGAAACAAATAAATGGGTCATTCCATGCCAAATCATCCAGCGTTTTTCCAACCATCACAAATATGTCTGAAAAAATTTCCACGTTATCTTGAAGTTCGAAACTTGTTCTGCTCGTTTATTTCTCTTGCCAAAAATTTTCCCGCCTATATCTGAGAGTGTGCAGTTTTGCGCCGACTGAGCTAAAGAACGTCAAACGACATTTTTTTTTCAAGGAATGTTTATGGGATGCACTCGATAAAATGGTATTTCCGGCAAGCTAATGACGTGATGTAACTGTAAAATTAATAACTTATTTATGTATACCGATTCTTTGAGGGCTTTTCGCACGAGCAAAATTGAATAATGTTGCTAAGTTTGATATTTTTTTCCAGAAACAAGGCAAACTCAAAGGGTAGAAATTAATTAAGTACCGGTGGCCTGTCCGACATACTACAAAAGAAAAATAATTCAGTCGCTGGAAGTGTAGCAGATCGTCTGAAAAAAACTTGCAAATATCACTTTTTTTAGAAAAGCTCCGTATTCAGCGTCAAAAAACGTGACTTGGTGGTCGGACTGAAAATATGCGTCATACTTCATTTGAGAGTTCTATGTATTAGCTGAACATAGGCAAAGTTACAAAAGGGTATTATTTTATTAACTTCAGAAATATTTTTTTTGAAATTTTGTATCTCCACCAGCTTTTAGCCGACGTAACTCCAGCGGCATGAAGCACTCACAACGGCAATCTTCAGTCCATGCCCACTGTCCTGGGAGGCAGACGTCAAACATGGTACTGTCTATGAACCAAAGGAAAAGGAAATGGGGTTGCTTTATAGACAGTACCATGTTTGACGTCTGCATCCCAGGTCAGTGGGCATGGACTGAAGATTGCTGTTCTGAGTGCTTCATGCCGCTTGAGTTACGTCGTCGAAAACCTGGTGGAGATACAAAATTTCAAAAAAAAAAATATTTCTCAAGTTAAAAAGACAATACACTTTTGTAACTTTGCCAATGTATTGCTAATACATAGAGCTTTCAAATGAAGTATCGTTCATATTTTGAGTACGATCAGCACGGCACGTTTTTTGGTGCTGAATACAGAGCTTTTCTCAAAAATGGTGAATTTCGCAATTTTTTTTCAGACGATCTGCTACACCTCCAGCGACTGAAATATTTTTCTTTTGTAGTATGTCGGACAGGCCACCAGTACATAATTCATTTCTACCCTTTGAGTTTGCCTTGTTTCTGGAAAAAAAATCAAACATAGCAACATTATTCAATTTTGCTCGTGCGAAAAGCCCTCGAAGAATCGATATACATAAATAAGTCATTATTTTTAGTTACATCACTTCATTTGCTTGCCGGAAAAATACCATTTTATTGAGTGCATCCCATAAACGTCTTTTGGAAAAAAATGATGTTCGATGCCCTTTGGCTTAGTCGGCGCAAATCTACCGACTCTCACAAACAGGCGGGACAATTTTTGGCAACAGAATTAAACGAGCAGAACGAGTTTCGAACTTCAAGAAACACGTGGAAAATTTTTCAGCCATATTTGTGATGGCCGGAAAAACGCTGGACGATTTGGCATGGAATGACCCAAATAGCAGTCGTGTATTTTTTTCTTCGCACTGTTCTATGTTCAGGAACCGCAGGGCCAGGAACACAGCCCCGTCCAACTTCGGAAGAACATATGTGCAAAAATAGAACAGCAAGGCTAGCAAACGCGAACGCACTTTTCTTGTTTCGCCTTGTGGATTGGTAACAACTTGACGGCGAGTCGGTTAATAATTAGATGAGATAATAAAACAGCGCGACGACAACAAGGACAACAAAGGAGCAAAGCTTTTGTCATATCGTCTTCGTTCCCTTGTTTTCCTTGTTCTCGTCGAGGTGTTTCAACCTCTGTCCTTGTGGAGTTCACCCAAAAAAAATCGTTTACCAAGAAGCCCAACTTAAAATCCGTTCTCGGGGGACTCGCCTCTTTCGGGTGGTTTTCATGCCAAACCCGGGTTGGCATGAATTAGTCCATGCTGGTTGTGTCATTTTAAACGCTCCTGTTATATGCGCACATGTTTGGAAGCAGGGTGACTATAATTTGACTTTTTTGCGTTTATTTTCATATCGAGGTTGCAGAACTTCTCGTCATAAATGTTCTGCGCGTCCATGATGCCATTTGTCTTCACCATTCTGAAAGCACGGCGCCGTAATTTATTTTCAACCTTTAATTTTCTCGACCACGTGGGCATTATTGCCGCAAAAAGGGTGACTTTCTTTGCCAATTACTTGGCAAACGTGCTCTGCTCCATCTCCTCCGATCTCGCGAGACCACGACCTGCAGTTAAAGATAACGCTAGAGCAAGCGCAGCGCGATGTTATTGCGCAAGCACGCTCACATGAGCACCGAGAGCAAGAGCACGCACGCTGCTGCTCAGAACAGCGCGAGAAGAGAACGCGCGCAAGCTCGACTTGAAGAGCGCACGCCTAGCACGAGCAGAAAGCAAAAGGGGAGAGAGAGAGAGCACACGCGCGCATGCAGCGAGATAGAACGCATGCAGCTGCAATGTAAAGAAGCCGGCGGCAGAGTGCCGTGCGCGACCTTATAACGCGATTTGCGAAAAAGGGGGCAGTCTTCAAAAAGGCGCGGCAGCACCCCCTGGCTCAGGTTTTCTCGTTTATAGCGCCGTTACGAAGGAGAGTGCAACGGGAGCGAGCGCGCGCCGCATTATAGGTGTGTTTCAAGAAATGTGTCCAGTGTTTCTTAAAAATCACAGAAAGCAGGTATCTGCGCGCTACCTGCGGTGTTACCTTTACTGTGGGAAAAGGCATTTTGAGATGCGTACAAACATTAATTACTGCAAGAAATATAGAAATTAAGAAATTTAGCTTTTTAACCAGTGGAAATAAGTGGTCGAGTCAAATAGGCGAATGGAAGCCTTTCCTGAGAATAGCCCATAGCCGCTTAGAAATTTCTGAAAGGTGGCCACTGGTAATCACCGCAGAGCGATGAAATCTGGCTAATTTTGCTGGTGATACCGAAACCTACGCACTAAAAAGTGCGTCTGCCATTCACTGCGGAAACGCCGTCAGTGACGACACTGTTTACCTCGCAAGGGGGGGGGGGGGAAGGAGGATAAGCGAGCGCCGTTATCATCCGTTGATCTAGATACTTCGTTTCATGGCAACGCTTTCCTGCCGCATGGTCGATCGACGTGAAAAATGTGTTACTGCTAGGATTCTAAGCAGCATGGATTGCGATTGCGGGTTCATGAAAGGAATTTTTTGAGAAGAGGTGAAAAGCCGGATATAAAAGTTGCTTCATGACCAGCTGCCGTCAAGGTTAATTTTTTTTTTTCGCACCCGTGAGTTACATTAGAAAGGAAAATGCTGTGAATCAAAGTGAATAGGTTTTCCGAAAATGTCCTTCGTCATTTTCTGCGCTATGGGGCATACGGCACTTCAGTATATTTTGTTGCGGAAGCTTTGGCCTAATGAGTGCGTCAAAGTTGTTTATTTTTTCACCACTGCTCATTGATGCAAGAGCGTAAAGTGGGGCTCAGTTCTACATTGCACAGGAAGGAACAAAGCTTACATTAAGTGCTCGAAGTGCTTTCCTTCGGCAACAATACACATTTGTCCACGACGCTGCACATCATGCACAGACCTTAGAAGCATGGCTTCCGGCACATTGGCAATCGCAGTTCTTATTCTATGCTTGAGTTCGTCGATGTTGGCAGGCTCCGACCAGTACACCTGATTTTTTACGTACACCCAGAGGAAAAAAACCAGGGGGGACAAGTCTGGAGATCTTGCTGGCCACGCTATTGGGACGCGGCGTCCTATCCACTGGTTGAGAAAGTTCTTATTAAGGAATTCGATGGTACATGAAGATGCGTGAGGTGGAGCTCCGTCTTGCTGAAACCACACTTGCATAAGTGTGCTCAGAGGCAGTTCGCTCACAACTCGGCCCAATACCACTGATTATGTGCTCGGAATA